>NW_027460346.1:6420999-6623499 GCF_050947875.1 Dermacentor variabilis
AGATTTACATGTATTTTAATGTTAGTGATGCGAGATGTTCAAGAATAATTTTTCGTAGTGAAGTAGGTTACTTTGTCTTGAACTGACTCAAGCTTGTTTTTGAGGTACACTGATGCGGGTTCCAAATAAAAGATGTGTATGTGTAATTCTACACATAGTTGTGTATGTGCAGATGTGTAATTTTTGAACGTACCAGTGTACAGTCGAACTCAGCTATATCGAACTCTCAAAACAACACCGATCAGTTCGATATAGAGCATAATTCGATATAAGCCTGTTAAATAATTGCATGTCATAAAAGCACATACCATTTATAAAATCACTTTATCGATCAAAGTAGCTTAGTTTCGCATAAATTAGTCCAGCATTTACTTCTGCTTGGGCAATTTCGCCGCCTGCAATGCACGCACTTCCCCACATTGTCTAAGGAGTCGGAGCAGCTGAGGCCGCAACCTTCAGCATTCGCGCAGAAGCACCAGATTAGTGTGAGTGCACCGATCACTTCAGAGGATGTGGGCAAAAAGGACCATCGTTGCTTTCCTCATTGTGCCCACTTTCATTTGGGCTCTGTACGATGTCGGCGATGTAGTCTTCGTTTTCGGGGTCTCCCGTGGTCGCGACACCATCATCTGCACTCACAAACTCGTCCACCGTTGATTCGTCAACAGCTTCCGGAAATTCTGACAGCTCGCTCCAAACTTCGGCAACACCGGCAACAGCTTCGTCACATTCGTCAGAATTTACAGTCATCACCGAGCACGCGGAAACCGGCTCGTACGAAGAACCACTTCTACACGGCCGTGCGTACGCGTCGGGTGCCACGGGCACTGGGTCGTTAGTTTGGCCGCTTTATCCCTAATCATGCTGAGAGTGCTCCTCGGAATCTTGCACGCTTCGGGGACATCCGACTTCTCGTCGCGTTCGACCTGATTTATGATTTCGAGCTTCATGACGAAAGGCAAATTCTGCTACTTCATTATGGCAACACTGCAGGAGAAGGCCCACAAGGCGCAAACACAATGAACCTGAAAAGCAGCAAGACATCTCGCACTTTCGCCATCTTGCACACCGAGAGCACAAGAGCCTCTGATTGGCTGTCTGAGCAAGCACTGCGGGCGGGCCAGGATCATTTTTTGCAGGGGGGTGTCGACGGCTTGCCCGAGCAGCCCGGTCACGGTAGGGAGAGCGGTTGGATGGAGCCGCGCCGCCGGGTTTCCCCGCTACCGCAAGAGAAAGCCAATTTCTGGGGGCACTTTTCCGGCACTTGACGTTCGATATACCGTGAGGGAAAGCTAACTTCTGGGGGCACTTTTCCGGCGCTTGACGTTCGATATATCGGTAGTCGCTATTTTTGTTCAATGTAAGCGTAACTTTTGCTATATATACTCAATGTAACTATACCGTGACCAGAAATTGTTCGATATATAAAATAATTCGATGTAAACGGGTTCGATATAGTCAGGTTCAACTGTAGTACAGATTAATAATCGAGTCGACTTAGCTCAGTAAAAGTTAGCCTGATGTAGTCAAGCGTTTCGCATGTGCTGCTAGTAACTGCATCGATGTGTTGATTCCATGAAACGTTTGAGCATAAATAGGTTCCCCAAGTACTTCATTGTGTGCACATTTGCAATAATAATGCCATTTATCGAGTAATGGGAAGACTTGTGGTTAGTAGCCGTAGTGAAAGGTATAGCCTTAGTTTTTAAACAATATTTTCATTTGCCACTGTTTACACCAGTCGGCAATTTTGTCGAGGTCAGTTCGCAAAGTGTTAGTGTCGGAAGGGTTAATTAAATTATGCAATCACCTGCAGATAGTCTAACTGTAGATGTGATATTACTGCCGATGTCGTTGGTATATAGTAGGAATAAAATCGGTCCCAATACAGTCTACGCTCATTACAATGGACCCACGAACAACTGACTATATTTCAGCCTTAGTTTGTTCCACCTTTTTTTATTAATGCAACGAAGTTCGCTTTTAACCAACCTCGCTCAATATCACGCGCGTGAGGCAGCAAGGCGGGGCAGAAACACGCCATCTTCTTTCGCGTGCGAGGCACAAGTGGGGGAGGCGAAAAGAGGGGGTTCTACTCCAGTGGCTGCTGCTTACGGCGCGGCTGCCGTATCTTGAAAGCAATGTGCGGTGTGGACAAAGTGCCCGCCCGCGCGGGCCTAACCTTCAAAGCGATCTGTGATGTGGACAAAGTGCGCCCAGTGCCAGTAGCCTCACATGCGCTGTGCTTTCTACGTTTAGTTCGTGTTGAAGCGAGAGACAGCACGAAGGTCAATTCGCTCACTGCCGCTGCTGTGCTTATCTTGCTTAATTTGCTATCGCAGTCGATGTTTTGCCTCTCAAGCGAAACTGCAGCTTTTTTTTTTTTTTTTACTTTGGACATTCGTCACTCACTCTTTGCAATAAAGTTGTCAGACATTGTGACAAAAGTTTTGGAAGTGAGGCGTTTCGGATATTATGGACTTTGGATAAAATGGACTGTTCTTCTTTTTCTTTTTTTTCTTTTTGTTATCAAGGTCCGTTGTAATGAGAGTCGACTGTATAGAGTCCTGCAGCACCCTGGATATTACTAGGGTTAGCGAAAAAGAAAATTGATTAGCAGTTACAAATTGGTGCTTGTTAGTTAAGAAGTTGGCAGTCCAGTTCATAGTCCTACTACTATATATATTAAAACAGTGAAGTTTCAATAATAATTGGTTATAAGCTACCTTGTCAAAAGCCTTTGCAAAATCAATAAATATGGTGTCTATTGGTGATGAATCATCAATAGCTTGATATATGTCTGACTAGCTCAAATAACTGTCTCACATGAGCGACCCTGTTGGAACCTGTCTAGGTTAATGAAGATAACGTAGTGCTCTGTTAGGTATTACATAATTGCTGGCGAAGTAATGTGTTCTCATAGTTCACATGGCATACTGGTCAGCGAAATGGGTCTGTAGTTAGAGAATGGTTCTGATGGGGTCACCAGACATAAATATTGAAATTATTTGAGCTATGTTCAATCTGTCGGGAACACATCCTGAATCAATATGTTGTCGAAAACGAGAAGTGTAAGTGCGGGATATCACTGGTTTAGTTATATTTAGTACAGTTTAACTCACTTATAACGATACTGGCTTTAACAATATATCCGTAGTAACAATGAGAAGCTACTGCACCATCAACTTTTGTATGTTTTCTATGATGAAACAACCCACCGATTACAATGCCCCCATGCAGCATTATCAGTTATAACGATGAAGCCTGGCTGCTGGGTGTCCATGCTGAAAGGTAGTGGAATGCAAAACCCTTGAAAAGAAAAAAGAAAAAGAGAAATCTGAGCTCCTACACCCTCACCCGCTGCCCTAATAGTAGCTGCGCGCTCATACAGTAGAACCTGTTTTCCAGCCTTCTCCACATTGCCAGCCTCGCGCCCCTCTCTCCCTTCACCCCTAAAAATAATAATCGAAAAACATAAAAATCGAATGTATTCCTTTTTACTACTTCGTTCATTTTTTATTTACTTGTAGATAGTGTAATTTTACACTGCTGTATTAATTAATCATTTTGTACCAATCTTCTTGTTAACCGAGGGTCCCGTTGCAGTCATTTGACTTTGGGACCCTCGCTTGTATACTACTAACAACCAACTATGCATCTTGAAGGAACAATAAACTGAAACTGAAACCCTTCTACCCCTCCAAACACAAATAGGCTGCGCCCATAACTCTATGCCGCTCCACCCCCCAAAACACAAATAGACCGCGCCAATTGCGCTGACAGTGCTGCTCTCAGATTGCTTGCTGGCCCCTCAATCTACGCAGTTCTGCCAACGAATTAAGTCGCTCGTGCTCATCTTAGTTGATTGCGTCGAAGTCATTCCTGGCCATGTGGTTTCTCTGCCGTTTTTGACTCGCCACTGAAACGGAAGATGGCTGGTCCGAGTGCTGATCATCGGCAATGCACGACATTGCCGATGAAAAGAAAGCGTACTGCGGTAGATTTGGAAACAAAATGCAGTATCGTGAAGAAGTACAAAGACAGTAAAAAAGTGTGCAACTTGGTGAAGAAGTACAGGCTGTCACAACCAACAGTGTCCACAGTTATCTGCTCACAGTGAAGTTTGACACAGAAAACTGCTCGGTATGCAACAGGCGCAAATTCATTCGACAAGGTGCTTGTAAGGAGGTGGAAGAGGCCCTCTACGAGTGGTTTCTTAATGCCTATGCCATGAACTTGCCCATTACCGGGCCAATTTTGGTCACAAAAGCGAAGTAGTTTGCCCTACTCATCAACAATGTGGACCTCCGGCCATTTGGCAGCTGGGTACAGCACTTCAAGGAGAACCACGGCATTGTTTATAAAGCCATCACCATCAAGCCGAAGACGAAACACTAGTGGGTGGAGGATACACTGCCCCACACCCTTAACGACTACACTGATGCCAGCATATACCGAATGTTTCAGAGAACAATTTCAAAAATTTTCTTTTTAAATTGCCTGGGGCAGATATCACTTTTCTAGTCCATGAACTGGTTACTCGAAGAAGCAGACATTACTTGCACAAAAGATTATATTGCATAATCGAATAATTAAAAAAAATTCACTAATTATGGCCGATATTGCAATTTACAAATTCGAGCCGGTGAGCTTGCAAGGCAGATCCACTTCGAATGAATTCTCAGGATGACAACAGTTTTGAGATATTAACTCTCGAACTTTGTGGAGAAATGTGTTAGTGTTCCAGTTACTTTTGTGCTTCAATGCATAAAACGATGTTTTGTTAAGAAAGTAAGTGAAATGACAGTGCATTTTTACCGCAGGTCTGATGGTGCATATCTCATAAATGGTGTCATCCACACAATTCTTGTGGATATGCAAGAATTGTATGAATATGCCTTGTAGTCTCGGGCCACACACACACACAAAAAAAAAGAGAGCTTCACTTGTGGTGTATGGTTCGCATGGCAGGAGCATAATAAAACCTGTGAGCACATACATCTATCTGATATGGTGTGCATGTGATATCAAATTTTTCATTGAAAGTCTCTAAGTAGTACACAAGGCATGGTAAAGTGTGAGTAGCAAGCTTTACCTTGATACATGTCATGAAGAATGGTTGGAATGAGGTAAAGGATTTTAGGAACCAAGAGTAAGACAACACTAGGGTGGGAGGGGGGGCCAACATAGGCTGCTGGCTAAGCCCCCTGAATAAAACCAAAGGTTGCGACATACTTTTATCTTGCCACCACAGCTGCGATGAGGAGCATGAGAGTAGGCAGGAGATAAGGTCTGCATCTCCGAATTGGTCAAACACCGTCACTTAGTATTTTTCACGCCCTTTTCTCTATTTTTTTTCTTTTGTGCGTCTTGGCACACTCGCCACCATGACAGTTGGCTGTCGAGTTGCCGTGGCGACACATTCACAAGGGATTTCACATGTTTTGGCTAAGTTTCATGGCTATCTGCGTCATTGAAGACCTCTGTTTTTGTTTTGTTTGATGTTAAGGATTGATTTTAAGAGTACTGAAGGTGCAAACGTGTACAAATGTGTACAAACGTAGCTTGTTTCTTTGTTGATGGGGTATGGAGCTCAATCATGGGTAAGCTTAGGCACGGGTGCTAATCTCGGTACCTGTTCATATTTTTTTTCCTGATTGCGCTATCATCAACAAGTGTATGATGCTATGGAGTGTGTAGGCTCTGTGCTGTCATATACCATGCAAAAAATGCAACACGCGTTATTGTTGTACTACTGAGAGTGTGCAGCTTTGTCATTCCATGCTTTTGTTAGGTGCTGCAAACATATTTTGTGAGGACAAGCTGTTCATTAAGTGTAAATGATTTTGTCTATTGTGAGTAGGCTTTCTCCCCTTCGCCGTCTCCGCAAATTAAAGTGGTACACGAGTTTGTTGGCTCGTATTGTCTTGGAAACTGCGTAAAGTGCAAAAGTGCTCATTCATGGAAACTATTTCTATGTGTAACTTTCGTCCTTGCATGCATTTTATTTACAAATGCAGTACAGTTTCCACTGTGATGCTTGCCCTTGAGAGCCAGTGGCAACAGTTTGCAATAAAAGCGTAGGACCAGTTTCACTGCATACAGAGATGCCAGTGTCATGACAAAACGATAAGAATAATTTAGATGCTTCGCGTTGATTGCGCATGTTTCTACATGACGTTCACGTTCAAGCGAGTATGTCACGCACCTTACATTCGATTATTGTGGTACTAAGATGATTAAATTATGAAGCTGCACAAGCTCTACACACGGCAGTCGATTGGGTACACGCAAGCACCCACGTGCGCACTTTCAGCAACGCAAATCAATCCGAGTTGTTGAATCAGCAGCTACATAGTGCGGCACACATGCAAATGCATCACCTTTCGCACGTGCCGGCGACACCTTGGCTTCATTGGAGCCCTTTCAGGCCGGGCAGGTGTCCCTAGAAAGCCAAATACAGAATCTGGTCAATACAATAGAAATAACTCGCGAAGTGGCTTGGATATGTGCAAGCCACGACAGTGTTTTTGCCTGCTGGTACACTGGTTGTGGATGATGTAACACTCAAATAAAGCTCTGGCAGGTATATGAACATTGTGTACATTACGTATACATTATTGGCGAGACAAAGATCTCTAATTTTTGTGCTAGAACTCGACACTAAAAGGAAGTTCTCCACAAAACTAGCCTCAAAAGGCTTCTAACACGAAGCAGGCAGCCAACCTGAAGTGGCAAAACAAGTGCGCAGTTACTGTGCCGAAAAAGCACAAAAATCATCTGCTTCTGCCAGTTTCATAGCGTTCCATCATTGTTCCTAGCACAGCACACAATGAACAAGCCTTAAATAGAGTAAAAATCCAGGCGTAAACACCCAACAATTTTTAATGTCTCACCTTGCATAACTCTGTGAGTAAAACCAGCACACCCCAATGAAAACGACCAAACTGTGAGGGCGATGAGGGCAAGCACAAGCGACATGGAGACCAGGAGAGAAGGAGAGGCCGGGCGAGGAATGTTGCTACCTTTTGTTTTACTCAGAGGCTTACTGCTGTCCCACAGTGCCAATGATGAGAACCACTGTGGGAGAACATACTCCTTTTTATGCTGTTTTTTAGAGACTTATTAAGGCTTGCGTCATATAATGCAAGTCCGCACGTCTTTCTGAAAGTTGTGTTGCATGCAACATTGTTCTTTGCAGCTTTGCGGAAGCACTATGTGGATGTGCTGAACCCAAACAGTAATAAGACATCTGGTGACTCTCCGTCGGCACCTGCGGTGGCATCATTTCCAGAACAGTCTGCTGCACAGCCTCCCGTCCAGTTCTTTGTTCCTCCGGCTGTGGGTGGTGAGTAGATGCCCTTGTAAGACTGGACAGAAGGGTGCAGGTGCATGTATGTTCTTCTGTCAGCCTGCCAAGACTTACGACCCCACGGCAACTCTACTGCAAATTCCTTTGCATGTTCCACCTAAGGTGCTTAGATACATACCTGTGCACCACTTTTTGTGGTGTTGCACAGCAACCCGATAATTTGGGGCGCAGTTTTGCCCCCAAATGTAGCCCAGTCTCTGCACCATCCTGACACTGCTGTTTGGGCGCAGCTGCATCGTGCAAGCTGATTATTGATGAGTGTTTATCTCACGAACATTTTTTTTCATTAGTGCAGTTAAAGCTGCTTTAAATGAAGCGTTTAAACGGGTTTTAGAGAGCAGCTCATAATGGGGGGGGAGGGGGGGGCGTTTCTGTGGCTAGTGGTGGCATAACTGAGCGAAAGATGAGAGTTAACACGAAGCGGTAGGTGAAAGACAGGAGCCGCGAATGGCAGAGACCAATGAGAGTAACCCCTTCAGTGACATGCACACGGGAAACTGGTTTCATGTGTTCATGTGGACTCACTCGACCGCTCGATGCTTACCCATATTTGCTCTCAGCCAAACTGCCCGTTTCGTATCAGCTGCTCGCACCAGCTCTCACTCGTGCTTGTTTGCTTTGTTTGGTTTGGTCTCGTTCGCGCTTGTTTCAGTTGCCATAGTTTGTGATTGTTTTCTAATCGGATTGTATGCACAACGCGAATTGAGTAGTACTTTCTGGAAGCCAAGCGCTACCAGGGATTACACTGGAACCTTCGATGCGTCATGTATAAAAGCTGACATGCTTGACCCTCAGATCAGATTTTCGATGATTGCCGACTCTGATACATGTCTCTCTCTAATTCTTTGCCTCAATATATCGCTTAATGAAAACACGTATGGAGCTGCGCTCAAATTTCGCATTAGGAAGTATCCTAATCATTGGGAATGTTTGTTCTTTTTCTCACTCTTCTTTTTTTTTTTGCACAGAACAACATGATGGGAGCTCTGGCTATGAATTTGTGTCGCCTGCTCCGTTGCCAGACCAGACTGCACCTGCTCCACCACCACCTCCAGAAGCCGTGCCGACCTATGTGAGTGCAAATTTGAACAACTTTCAGTGCATGCTTGTGATGGCTGCTTGAAAAAAAAATCCATTGTAAAGGGCTTTTATGGAAAGATAACCTTCTATTCATTAGGTGAATGGCAGTATTTTCTTGTTGTTTTGCTCACAAATCAATATTTACAGCCTGCAGGGAATGAAACAGCAAAATCAATGTGCAGCCAGCACTACATTTCGGGCCATACAACTGCATGCCGAGGAACATTTCATTTAAGAGTAGTTTACTGTAGAAGGTATAAAGATAAAGAGGATATACAGTTGCTGACTGATCATTCGAACATGCTTGATTATTCAGACAGTTCAGCAGTCCTACCACTAGCCCCGTAGACATGATGTATGACAACTGAGATTTCAGACAAATTTCATAATGCGAAAACACCCTTGTACTTAGATTTCGGTACACGTCAAAGAAACCAAGGTGGTCAAAATTATTCTGGAGCCCCCCACTATGGCATGCCTCATAATTGGATTGTGGTTTTGGTATGTAAAACACCATTTAATTAATTTTTCTTTTTTAAGACTCCTTACAGCACGCCATGCAATAATTCGGACTCCGAATGTATAGCCATGTGCTAATTTGGCAACTGGGTCGAGGAAAAATAACGGTATTTTCATTTTGGTATGTCGCTGGCATGGTTGTCGGCCATGTCACTGGCACTTCCTCAAAACCGAAACTAGCAAAGCTAGTTGATCTAGTAGCCGCTGATGAAGATTTGGTGCATGCATTGACTGTACTTTTGTCTGTCTGTAGTGACAGTGTGATAGTGGTCGAATAAGTGCCGTGATTTCGTAGCGATGCCTTCTGCTTGTTTCTGTGCCACTCTTGTCGTGCACTCTTCATGGCTGGCTGATGCCCATTGATACCACATGCTAATTGTGACTCTAATCCTTGACAAAGCACGAAAAACATGCAAGGGGATAGCATTAAAGGCATTGCTAGAAAATCGCGCCCATGGACTGTCTAGGCCAAAGGGAAGTACATACAGCAACACATTCACAAACTCGGGCCGTATTGTTGAACAGTCACTTTTGAACATACTTTATTTTCTCTATATTTCACATAATTAGCACCGTACATGTTGACAGGCAACAGCATTTTCACAATGTGATAAGAAAGCGTGCTTGGCACTGTGCTAAGAATAGACAGTTTTAGAATAGCATTTCTCACCTTACTTACGTCAAACATGAGCACCTTTGCGGTACGTTGCAGTGTGTGTCACTGGAAGACCTTTACTTTAATGCATAGTAAACGCAAATGTAAGGAAGGTGCTAGAAAACGGGGCGCTGTCTGGTGCCTTGTGCCAAACATATCTAAGCCAGTGCATTGGCAACCATCCTGTCGTTTCTATGCCGATGCCTCTCGTTAGGTCTGCGAATGCCAGAATTGCCGAACGGCCTCAGAAATTGGAGTCACCATGTGCTCATAACTAACGTTTCATGTCAGTTTAGAGGAAGTGAAGGCTCATTTCAACAGTTAGTTGCAACCAACAATAGTGAGAGCACAGCATCATAAGAATTCAAGCTGAAGCCTTGGGTGCCGCCATGTTCAACAATACTATTGCTTACTTGGCGTACAAGAACATCGTGCACATTAAACTCTCCAAATAATGTATGTTAACAAAGGTACGTAAACTGCAAAAACACAATAAAAAAAGAAAATATGTTATTTTTTATATTGGCTTGGGACCTTTGCTAAATCTGCTGTAGTAGCTTTGAGGCTTTTGCAGTTTAGCGTAAAAGCATCACAAAAACCTGGGCAAGAAAGGGAGGGCAGGACTAGGCATTTTCCAGTTTTTCGTGCTCTACTTCGGTTGTGAAGCCGTAGCAACAGGCTTAAATTCAGATTCTTTTGGTGCCATTTTGCTCCTGGCCAAAGATTGCAGACTCGATTCTTTGGCTACAGCAACTGCATTCTGATGGATGTATGATGTGAATGCACCCGTATACCATGCTTTGGGTAAAAGATGTACAAGGGGTCAGACAATCTGGAACTTCCTCCTGTATTGCTTTGGAGTAAAAAAAAAAAAACAGTAATTTGGACAAACGCTCTTCTACTGACCAGGGTATTCCTGGATCTGATACCTGCCCTCAATAACCACATTCCAGCGACATATAAATGCATGCAATGCCCATACATGCACAGAAGTCCGGGCTTGTCACTTTAGTTATGGAGGTGGCTCCAGTAAAAAAATGTTGCTTAGTTCTGTTCCTAGCCATCTTATTCTTTGATGTCAAAGAATGGTGAGGGGCTCTTTGCCATGACCAACATTGGTAGCCCTAGACTGGAAGCTCTAGAACTAAAGGTCTCATGTTTGCGTCAAGCATCAGGCCAGATAAAGAGAAATCCCTGTGTGCAGAATTAAGTCCTCATTTGGAACTCCACTTCTGCCTCAGCTAAGAAGTGTTGTTGTTTTCTTCTTGCAGTGTAATTTAGGACAGCGTCATGAGGAAACGCAAACAAAATTAGGGCCATCATATGGCACACAAAATACAGTTCAATTAGTGAACAGGAAGGAAAGGGTCTCTGTACTTTTGCACACAGGTGCACCTATATGTCTCCGCATTGGCAGATGCGGCTGCATACGAGAAGTCAGCAGGTTACATGTTTGAGACCATCAGTCTAGAATCTTGCAGTTGTGGAAAGACTAATTTGGAACCAGAGTTCTGTATTGTCAGTTTGGGGGCTAAGTTACTGACACATTCTTGTTACTAATGCAGCAACCCTCAGCCAAGGCGGTCTCAACACCCATGATGTTTGATCCTGCGGATTTCTCGTCGCGAGCAGTGGACAGCAGTCACAAGGCAGCTGGTGGTAACCTGGCCAGGAGGAGAGCATATCCAACGTAGCAGATGTCACATGTTTGACTTGGCAGCCATCTTGCGTCCCTTTCCATGCGAAGCCTTTTCCTAGGTTCTTTTCTTTTTTGCACTACAGGACAGTATTTCTTCTTTCAAATGCTACTTCAATTCATGGTGCATTTTAGAATGCCATTTTTCTGAAATAGTTTTTATTTTCCTCCCTCTGTCTGCTGCTCTCCTATGGAAGGGTAGTGTTCCGAGACTTTTTCTGTCATGTCTTCTGGCAGTAGGTTTATTCTAGGTTTGATAAAACCAGAATGGAAATGTTTGAAAGTGTAGCGCGCATGTTATATGATGTCATTACGCTGTTGAAATGAACATTTTTTTAGTCTTAATTATTTGTGCAAGAGCATTCATGTAATTTTTAAGGCTACATGCAGAGGCCAAGGCTGTCTGTCTGCAGGCATTAGTTATGGTACTCTGTTTGCAAGAGTGGATCGAAGGTGCTCGACTGATTAAAATGAAATCCTTTGTCATGTGTCTGTTCAGGTTCACGTGTGACTGAAGCAGAATCGAAACTGATACACTTGGCATTCGTTTTTTGGGCATGCATCAAAGTCCCTAATATAGTCTAAAATTGTTCTGCAAGGCCTAGCATGACGTTTTAAATCCCTGTATGCTGCATGACACATTAAAGTCAGTTGGAAACGTGACAGTGCAATGCTGTAGGTATCGTAACCACATTCATTGTCTGTTAGCAACACCGTGCTTTTAACACAAATGTGACATTTTCACTGGATGGCTACTACAAAAAATGAAGTTTTGTTTGGCCCCACAGCATTGCTGAGTAATTGTATACAATTTTTTTCATTTTTAGACTGTTTTAATGTAAATTAGATTCAAGGCATGAGCTCATGGCTGTACGGGAAGGGAAACAGGAGAGGAAGCTTGCTCTGTCTGCAAGAGCTTGAAGGTGTCTTGATGTCTATCTTGCAATCCAAGGTTCAAGCCTATACGGGGCAAGTTTGGAGACCCTACCTTTGGTTGCCACCATTCTTTTGTTAAGCTACCATCACACGTGGTTGAGCCAAATGGTGGTATGAATGGTTTGTTGTTATCTGTATCC
Source organism: Dermacentor variabilis (assembly GCF_050947875.1). NCBI lineage: Eukaryota > Metazoa > Arthropoda > Arachnida > Ixodida > Ixodidae > Dermacentor > Dermacentor variabilis. The sequence goes on from NW_027460346.1 coordinate 6,433,398, forward strand.
TCCAGTGAAGACTAAGTAAAACAGAAGCAATGTTCAATGGACTAGCAACAAGAAAAAAAAATGGTGCTGCTAAGTGCATGGCAGTGTGGTGCTGCTAGGTCTTGCACACCGACCATGACCAACTTCTGCCTTAACAGTGGTCTGTAGTCGTTAAGACTGCTTTGTGGATCTCTCTTATGAACTGCTTGGTTTTGGTGTAGGGTATCTTGTGTATCTTTTCTTTCCCAAATGTGTGAAATGGTGTTTGCCATGATTGTCATTGAGATGCTGCTACCATTCCGTTCTGCGCTTAGCCTCGCTGAAGAGGTGGCGTACTGTAGTAAATGCTGTTTAAAAGCTTATATTAGTGGTTGATGATAACCATTTGTGATGCTTTTTGGGGAACTTCCTCCTTTTGTTTGTCTGTTTGCTTAAACTTATAGTTGTACATAGAAGGGCAGGCCTTTTGATAAGCCCAGCATTTGGCAGAGCTACTGTACTACAAGTGCTGCTTTGGGCTTGACGACGACGTCCTACCATCGTAGTGGCTGTAGGTCTCTGTCATCGATGACTACGAGTAGAATCAGGACTTTCCTTTCTGCAAATGGCTCTGTAGCTGTTGGTGTCCTTTGCAAAAGGAAAGCCTTTGTTTTTGAAGTAGATGATTTTTAAATTTTTCAAATGATTATACAAGGTAGTTTATCGACCTTGTTTATGATGCTATGGTGGGTACTTGGATTAATGTTCTCTTCTTCTATTCTGCATGCAGTCAAAAGGCACACAGGTGTAGCAAAATGGAAGCGACGCCTCTAGGGCCTTCGCAATCGCTTATCTTTCTGTGCACTTCACTAACTCTGCTCAATTGCTTTTTGTTCATATTCAGGCATGCACTTATGTGACAGAGCACAGTACGGAATAAAATTGTGTATAATGCCACTTGGTGAGGCATGGGGTTTGTGCACTGCAATTTAAAGGGCTGAAATTCACAGCGATTCCTTGCCTCATTGCATTTCCTTTCGTCTTAATTGAAGCAGAAGTGGGAGCTGCGGAAAGCATTTCTAATTTTTGAGGAGCAGATTGGGATTTGAAATGCAGTGTAATCTAGCCAGAGTGTACTGGTTGTTTGGACAAGGGAAAAAAAGCATTCTAGAGAGGAATCACTGTCAAAAAGTGGTCCCAGTATCCCACACACACAGAACGCACGCGGTCATAAAAATTTGTATGGTTTCCTGTGCTGTACATTTTGGTTCTGTCGAAGAAGCTTCCTTGTGTGTGTGATCCCTAGGAATGTTCCAATTTTCACTGCGATCTTTGTCGGCACTTGGATCTTTTGTCTGTTTTTGTTTTTCACTTCCGACGCGCGCAGTCATGCCATGCCATTGGCGCATTTGTGGGCATGCCTGCTCCATGAAGGCACTGTTAGAATGGGTTTTGCTTGTTGAAGAGGGGGCTAGCAATGCTTTTTTTTTTTTTTTTTTTTTTTTTGCAATGCTGGCTGTTCTCTGAGGTATGTATGAATGAAAGGAGAAAACAATGCTGAAGGAATAAAAGTTTTGGTGAGAATGGGTGTTTTCTCTCAAAGAAAAAAAAACTAAGCTTGAAGCTGTTTGGCAAGCACGACAGCCCTTGGTTTGTGGCTGACCGCTTGCAACTTGTGTGTGGGTAGAAAAATGTAATTTGAATAGCGACTTGAATGTAGACTGGACACCAATGGCAGCTAATATTAAAGACATTCATTGCTGTTCTGACCAACAGCACCGTCGTTTATCAGTGTTCCTTGTGAAAGTACATTTGTCCTTCCCATCCTGACCTGGCACAAATTAAAATGTGAAAAGAAATCCGAACAAAACAGAAGTAGTGTGTCGAGCAGTATCGGAGGTAGTATCAGAGGTGCTTGCATACTGAGGAATACAATTTGTTTTAAAGATGTGCATTAAGCTTCAAAATGGAGGCATTTTTGCTTTTTGTCTACGTCCTAGTTATGTATGTTTTCGTATACCTTATTTTTCATGACTATATTTAAAAATGCCCATATTTACAATTTTGCACATACTATAGTGCAACAGGATGGTCTGAATTGGTATATCTTCAGCAACAAGCTGAGACGCCATTAAAGATAATATTGCACCATAAGTGCGAACTACCACTACAATGAATTATGTTTTCACCTCTGCAGTGTCTCATTTGTAACGAAGCACAGTGGAGTGCTGAACTCGGCTAAAAGTAAATTGATAGGATAGTTCTACATTCCTCTCCTGATTTTGCTTATGTTGCAGAGAAAATTAGTAATCAAGTTGACTTTTTTTCATTTGACCTATAACACTTGTGATTCGGCCTGACAATGGTGCACGAAAATTCACGATTATAATTTCAGGTGAAGTCATTTACAGAGCACAGACTACAAGGCAGATTATGATAGGCAGGGATTGCATTAGGCTGACCACAAAACTTGCAACGAACTGTGTTCCCTGTAAAGATGCAAGCACAATGCTTTGGTTTGGGTAAACTGATTCATAGCTTGTAAAGGATGCGCCCAAGCTGAACCTGAACAATAAAGCAAGACTACGTGGGACTTTCAGTAGCTGTACAGGCGCCCAAATCTTTAACTGGCGTGCGCGAGCGGCGACTTTTCCGTGCGTCAGCGCCGTATGACGGGGCGCGGCTGGAAAGGGTCTGAGGCTAAGCGCATGCGGACAAAGTGCGCTCAGCTGGGCCCATCGTCTGCTAAGCTGTTTCCAGCCTCGCCCCGTCATACGGCGCTGACGCACGGAAAAGTCGCTGCTCGCGCACGCCAGTTAAAGATTTGGGCGCCTGTACATAGAACCACCAACATCGAAGTAGCGCAGCCCAAGCTGTTGCCAGTTGTAGATGTGCAGCAGTGTGTTTGGCTGTGTGAAATTCACTGGAATAATTTTCAAGTGCTGGGAAATGTCACAAATAATAGTGAACATTGGCTGTTTAACACTGTAGGGGGGCTATTTTGTAAGTATTCACCCAGTGGACATGTCCATTTTGTCTGCTGCTGAAGTGCCGACACATACCGCAGCCCAGCCAATCGGAACTTCAGCAGCAGACGAAATGGACATGAGCATTAATTAGGTGGACACTTGCGGAAGACCCCCCTTTACCTATAAGAACAGGAAAAAAAAAATTTTTGTTCCAACATTTCTGCACAGAACCAGAAATTGCAGAACAGGTAGCCATCGCATTGGCACTTTTAGACCCAAAGAGATCCAGGATCCACAGCGATTCAAGGGCAGCCGTCTGAGCATTTTCCAAAGGAGTCATCTCTAGATAGGCCCTGGCAATTCTCAATTAAAAGGTAGTCAAACCCTACACGAGATCATCTGGTTCCCTGCTCATATGAGAGAAATCACTGGTGCTCCTGCGAACCTCAACGAATCTGCCCACAATGCTGCACGAGGACTTGCCAACAGTACAGCCACAAGTCAAGAAGATGCTGAGGTTACAGATAGCAGCCACCACCTCGCGTACAACGAGCTAACCAACCACTTCTACCTCGGATGCAGGGTCTTCCTCTCTCCTCACAGTAAACTAAATAGAGCTCAGGCCATTATGCTAAGGCTCTTGCAAACAAGAACCTATCCGAACCCACTTCTAATCAACAAGATCTATCTGGAGTTTTCTACACCTGCAACATGCAAGAAATGTAACTACACCATAGATCTTGGTCACATTCTCTGGCGTTGCTCCGTGTTGCGCAGCGACAAGGACAACATTGAAGAGTGGTGGGACGCAGCTCTACGCAATCTCGCATTCGAAGAACAACTATCTCCCATCCAACAAGCCAGTCGAAAGGCTTGGCCTTTCATTCCCAACGTGGGAGTGGCCTGGTTCGTGCTATGAAACTAGCGCGACCTAATGGACCACAATAGTTTTTCCATCAATCCACCTATCCAACATTTCTGGGGTAATGCATGGTGCACGAGAGGTAAAGGGCATCGCTCAAAGGTAGGTTACCTTGACGCAGCAAATGACTATACCCTGTGAACAATGTGCAAAGTAACAGCAGATTTCTGTTTAATAAAACTTATTGTTTGTGCAATGAGACAGCAAATAGCTGTACGGAATGATTGGACTTCAGGAACGTCCATTTGAACACGATTAGCCCTTTTGCATTAGTGCAGTGCGTAGGTATTCTCGAGTTGCTTGCGCTTAGGCCTACGTAACCTTGCGATGCGTTCCGCTAGTATCGATCCAGGCACTAGGAATGCACGTGTGTCGTTTAGTCCATCTTTATTCACACACAGCGTGATTAATAAAACTATGTAGACGCAGCCACAAAATGTAAACTAAAATTGCAAATAACGTAAATAAACAGCTGTACAAAGAAACAATAGCGTTGAAAATGCTAAAGAAAAACATGAGCAAAACGGCGAGCGGTGTTTCGTGGACGAAAACACCGGCCTTGTATGGCTCCTTTCTCAGCGCCATCATACACGTGGTCCAGAAACGCATTCTGTGTCGACGTAACTCGCACCTTGCTAAAAAGGCTGACTGGCGCACTTGCGCGAACCAATGCTGCGGTCTAGTGCTCGTAATGCTGCCAGCCATCTCGAGGAGAGAACGTCGCCTGTTCTCTGCTTCACGAATCAAGCACGTATAAAGGATCGCAGCGTTTCGCCAATGCTTTCGTCGGCTTCACCGAAGAATAGCTGACATCCTGCTGCATGTTGCACATAGACACTGCATCTGCTAGGCAGATCACATTCGAGTCCTCTGTCCGGCTCGTGAGCACAGCATAGATGTGCGCGCGGCTCTCTGGCCAGCGCCGTAAACAACGCGCTAGCTTTGCCTCTGGCACAAGAGTCACCGAACCGGCGCACAGCACGGCGTGCCAGCTGCACAGCGATTTTCCAGCGCGCCTCTGTTCCGTCACGAAGTCGTGCAAAAGGCGCTTGGCGAGGTTGGCGTGAAGTTCCCACTTTCGCGAGATCCACTTGTAGGTGACCACTTCGTTGGCGTCGAACACCAGGTGTTCGAGCACTTCCGATATCGATTCCGTCAGCATTGGCTGACGAAAGCACGGCCCGCCATAGAATAAGGAATCCATGAAGCCTTCAAGGAGCCAGCACCGGGCTGCAATTACAGGTTCGCACTTGTCGCACTACACCGGTTGCATTTATTCGGACTCCTTTTGACATATCGACTGTAACGATCGTGAAAACTTCGATGATATGTGTAGGCTCTGAAATGTTTACGGCGCAATTAAAAAAAGCAGCAAAATATGGAGAAAAAAATTTATTCCTTAAATCCAGCTTGAGAAAAACAATGCGCGCCTGCCCGGCTAGCTCAGTCGGTAGAGCATGAGACTCTTAATCTCAGGGTCGTGGGTTCGAGCCCCACGTTGGGCGCTATTTTTTTTTTGTTTCTTTATTTTTGTAAATGTAGTTATATGTATTATCAGTTTGAAGTAAACACCCCCATTTCATCACAATTTTGCTCATGTAAGACGGGGACAAGTAGTAGCAGTATTGCAGTTAACATCCACCATGTATAACCAAAACTTATGCTGGTATTGCCGCCTAAACTTGCGCGTGCCTTCGATAACTACGGAATTGTAGTACAGTTGAGACGTTCCTGCCGCACGGTTTGCACCGATGCGGAGGCCTCTCGACATCATAAAGCATCCCCGAGCCAAACGTTCAGCTGCTCTAGGGGAAATCGGAGGAGCCAGGCAATGGGGGAATTCTGTCGGTTCTTGGTCGCGCTCCCAAATCATAGATTAGAGTGCCTTCGAGTGCTCTGCTGGAGCCTGACGCTTTGAATGAAATGGGTGAACATGTTCGCAGCGCTCAATTTTGGCTTGCCGAAAGTAAACCACCTCGCGAGAGCGCTTAGAAAGCTCGAAAGCGAGTAGCCCATGAATTAAAGCACGTATCCATGCTATTGCCCATGTCATGAACTTTGGTATGGTGCTTTTTATTTTTTTTTTTTTTTTTTTTTTGGTGTTAGTGTAGACCAAGAAGGCGTGCTCGTACAGAAATATCTGGTGTTTAATGCGATGGGTTGTTCGTGTATGTGTAAACTTTGCGTAGCGTGATGTGCAAGCGCCGCTTTTAATGATTAAAGCAATTGAAGCTCGCGCTTAATGCGCTTCACTTTGTGGCGCCTAGATGTCGCCTGTGTCGCACTAATGCGCTAGACCACCGCTAGACACGCCAAAAAGCGCGGGGGCCGAAAGGTGGTTGTGCAAAGCGCACGTGGAATGGTGTTTGCTTGTGAGCGCGTACATTTGGTTCTATACACCTAGTGAAAATGGACTGTTCGGTTGAAGTGCGGCCCTTACTTAAACTCTGCAAGGTTCAGGCGCTTCTGTGGGACCTCTCAGGTGCCCATGTCACCACTGAATGTACGTCTTCAAGAATTATGATCGTCATGAATGCAAAAGACTATAGTGGCAGCTGCGTTCAGACAGAGCTGGTTTTCCACGATCACATTGTGTTCGATGTCGAGACTGTGACGAACCCCCAAGAAACCATGGTTCTCAGGGACCGGAAGTGCGTCCAGCCGATGCCATGCCGAGAACTGACGTTCAACGTGCGTTTCCACAAGGCGGCCGGCTCGGACTCTGAGCAGGGGATGGAGCCTTTCGTCGAACCCGCAGTTGTTGCTGGAACGCTCTACTGCTTTCAGTGCGTGGAATGCGCTACGGGGATTCTCGGCGGAGGAGTAAAATTTCGGAGAGTCCTGCCGCTGCCATCCGATGATTGGAAAGAGGCGGTGGGTGAATGGTTTTGTCACAAGCATGAAACTGCAAGCAGCGATGTCCTCCCCGATGTTCTCTCACCGAAACCGGACGAGCTGTTCACGTCCGCAGCTCACTTCATTGTGCACGACAAAAGAGTTCGAGAAGGCGACTTCGACGAGGGAGACGGAAGACTGCGCTGTGGCATTTGTCACATTGTGGTTGGGAGAAAGGCGACTCCATCGTCCACGGCATTGTTTACGACCCGCGTGACAGTAACGCCTGTCAACAAAGAGGATGGCAGCACCATCGGAGGCGTCGACGCGTCTCGCCTACTGAGAGGACTCATCAGAGAGCGGCTGCAACTAAGCATGACCTGCAGGATTGTGCTGGCTTCCGTAAGTAATCACAGCTTACACGGTTCTTTGGGCTATAGTTGGGGGCGGCGGCATTGCAAGCACGTACGACAGCACGAGTAAGGAGTGGGACCGTCCTGTCCTGTTTCTCACGCGTCTGTTCGCGTTGTGTGCGTGCACTTGCAGCAAGTAATCGCACTTCAAAAAAAAAAAAAAGGGAGTGATAAAAATAAAAAAAAAAAAGCCCTCCCCGTCGGGGAATCGAACCCCGGTCTCCCGCGTGACAGGCGGGGATACTGACCACTATACTAACGAGGATAATGTCTCCTTGCCACTAAGGTGCTTTATCAAGAGCAATGCTACCGAAGAATGACTCTCGAGGTCGCATGAAATCAACTAGAATTTTTCTGCCCAAATACATGTGAAAGCAAGGACCCCATTCAGGCAGCCATTCTATCGCACTTGAGAGACAGAACGCTGAACTAGAGTGTACTAGAATGGGGGAGTGGGTCCAGCGGAGGCCCCGACAAGCAGCGAGAGTGAAGCAAAAAACATTGAAATTTGCGGCGGCGCTGCAGTCGCCTTCTTCTTACGTTCCGGCCAATCCGGTGCCTCGACGGCCCGGCGGAACCACGCCTACCGATGGAGGTTACGGCGGCGCCCAGCTGTCGTCTGCTCGACGCGCCGCCGTCTCCTGAACACGCCGTCGTGCTTGTGTTTATTTCGTCATTTACTCTCTAATTGATTTTTGTACCAGGTATGTGAAAAAAGAATACAATATAATTACTGCTTTGCCATGAATTGAGGTTCCTCGCTTGCGTCAAACGATGCCGTCTGCCCGATATCTACGCGCGCAGACGGCCCTCGCATATGTGTTATGGTTTGTCTCGTAACTCGGCGACTTGGCACAGTGTTCGAAAAATGAGAGGATGAGCACACTTCGGCGAAAGAACTACTGTTGTGTAATGGGTTGCATAACCGTATACAGTAGATTGAAAGGTCAGGCCAAGCTCTCGCTCTTCGGAGTCCCTAAAGATGAAGAACGGCGACGCGTGCAGGAGCTCATTCTTCACCGCACCGACTCCATTCGTGAGCTGCACTTTGATCCAAAGTACATACTGAGGCATTATGTGCATATCATTGAAGGCCAGGAAGTATCTACACAGCGTGGAAAGCCTGCGCTTCGGTCTGTTGCGGTACCCACAATCATTTGCCGTATTTTCAGGATTATCTCTGCGAGCAGCCTACACCCGAGCAGCCCACGCGAAAGAGAACGACCTCATATTCAACAGATGAAGGCCGGTCAACAAAGAGAACGCTCCCGCTCTCAGTTGAACGGTCCTTCAGATTGGAGGCATGTGTCAATGGAAACCTGCGCGAGCTCGAAGACAGACAACCGATAACATGCTTCCTATATAAACAATGTGTTTTGCTTTATTCACCCAGGAGGTCTGGAAAACCAACTACATCTCAGGCGTATATGACGCACAAAAATAGGGAAGAAAAAGGCTATTCCGTAAATATCTTCAAAACCCACAATTAACCTACAAAAAAATGTGCTGCACGTAAAGAATAATGTGACCCATATAGACTCCCTAAATCTCAAATCGCTGCCGTTATTAGGGCATCGGGGAAATTTTTTTAGCATTCAATATATCGCCTTGAGAAAGGAAGAAAACAAAGGTTTACCAATTTTTATTTAACACCTAATTATGCCACACAGTTCATTAACTCCTGTAACTCATCCCATTACGGCACATGGTCCCCATTTCTTCGGAATATCAGCTATGAATTTCGTTTTCTCATGACTCAGTGAAACACGCACATAAGGTAAGGAAGGCAAACTGCAAACGCGATCCATCTGACTGCGGGACTCCAGCTAATCCAGGCACGGTCATCCTCGAACGCAACTACAACGCTGCGCTCGACCGCGGCCGTGCTTTTTTTTGGGGGGGGGGGGGAGGAAGGGGGCATGCTCTTCGACCGGCTCCGCCGCGGCCTCCGCCGCGCGCGGGGGCGTGGCCTCCAGAAGAAGGCGATCGTGGCGCCCTCTGGATTTTCAATAAAAAATGCCTCAGCGCGGAGCCCTCGTTGGACCCACTCTCCGAATAGCTGAACTCTTAGAATGAATGGATTCTACCGACTACAGGAAGCGGAATTTTTGGTTTAGGGCTTCGTAGTTTTATTGCGATGGCGATTTACAAAAATTACGATGAATCGGTAACCGCGCTCGAACTCTGCCGCGATGCGGAGCCATCTCAAGGTTGGAACCCTTGGAACCAGAGATAGCCTGCTCCAGCGGAACGTGCGAACAGCTCTCAGAGCAGAGCAGCCACGTGATCGAGTTTCTGACAGATTTTCGCGCTCCCGGCTCGGAGTTGCCTTCGACCGCCCAGAGCTGGAGAGAGAGAGAGAATAAATATCTTTATTGCGACAAAGCAATGGGAAACAATCTGCAGTCAGTAAAGCACGTTTCAAAAGCGCTCTCGAGTGCTTGGAAGCAACCCGTCGAATGTACCATAGCAAATTCACAAATCTGTAACTGCATGCACCAAGAACAGATATAGGAGTTCTGTCATTCGAGTCTGTTAGATCACCTTTATCTGTGCCTGTATCCAGCAAAGTTACAGCTTACGTGAATTTTTTACGCTCTTTACGATGGCTATGGAAAAAAAATCATACTAATAAATTAATGGCACAGTGAAATATTTTGCGCTACCGCTGCTCAACTTTAGCATCGCTCACTGCATGATTTGTACGTGTTAAAGAAATCAGTGTGACGAAGACAGATTCGGATTTTTTTTTTCTCGACAAACCAAGCATATGAGAGTGCCAAGTGTTATATTGAACGATTACGAACATAAAATGCAATCATGCCGCCAAAGTTGTCTAAGAACAGAGCAGCAGTAAAAGCAAAATATTTTTTAGAGGTCTCTATACGGATTCCGTAGACACATAAAGACAACAGCGTTAACATATTAGCCGTTAGGAAAACTTGTACTTCGAAATTCAGATCGTTAATTTTGCTCATGCTTTTCGAGGCAAAGTGAAATACACGAGCAAACAGACAAAACTTAGCTTTACTGGGTGCACAAAATCGAAGCTCTAAATGTATTTACTCTGACAGCGGAGCTCTCGTCAAAATGGAGTACGTTGTAACACAAGCAGACGACACTTGCTGTGTGCCGGAAGTGCTTAAGTGCACTGAAAAATTGTTCTTGTGCATTCTCTTTATGTTACTTTCTTTTATGCGTTGCATATTGCAATCACTCAGTTCAGCCCTTGGGCGCGGCCGGGCAGCCACCATTGACCTTTAGCGCAACCACGTGACGTGACGTCACGACAGCCGGAGGAAAAGCTGGGCCCCAACGCGCGCGGTCGCGCGCGGCCGCAGCCACCACCTGACTCCCGCTCCTCCCGCTAGGGGCGCTGCGCCGGCGCGTGACGTCACGGAGGAAAAGCTGGGCCCCAACTCGCGCGGTCGCGCGCGGCCGCAGCCACCACCTGACCGCGCAATATGCAACGCATTCTTGGCTTAACCAAGCTAAGCCTGGCCATTTTTTCATAAAAACAAATCAACTAACATTCCAACTATTACGAAGATCATTTGTTTACCATAAAGTTGGAAAAATTATCGATCACGCGCCCTTGTCAGCCAATCGGATAGCACGCCCCACTGACGTCGTATGGGTGATTTCGGTCATTGGGTAGGGGCGGCTTAAAATTCCGCCGAGCAGTGTGCTGCGATCGGCAGCGATGTGCATTTTTGGAACCTTATAATAAATTACAGGCTTTACGCGGGGCACTTAGATGTGTCAATTAATGATCAGAAGGACCTACTCTAACGACTCAGTACGTTTGTTGAAAATCGTGAAAATCGTTTCAGGGTCCCTTTAAGTTTGATAGCAATTTCCTATACTGATATACTATTTCACCCAAGTGGACACACATGTTGAAGGTGTCGATGTCGCATGGTGCTGTAAATGAACGAAATAAAAAAAATAATTATGCGGATCTCTCGCACTGTGGGAATCGAATTAAAGGGCCCCTGAAACGGTTTGGACAAATTTTGTAGACGCGTAGGGTACAGCAAAAGTTAATCATTCGCACCACAATTTGCGTGAAGCGTCTCATATTAAGAGAGCTACGGACGATTACAAGTTACCGTTGTTACAAGTTGTTACGTTGTAACACAAGCAGACGACGCTTGCTGTGTGCCGGAAATGCTTAAGTGTAGTGAGAAATTTTGTTGTGCTTTCTGTTAATTTCTTTTTATATAAACAAATTAACTAACATTCCAACTATTACGAACAACATTTGTTCACCATAAAGTTGCAAAAATTATTGATGACGCGCCCTGGGCAGCCAATCAAATAGCTCGCCCTACTAACATCATTGGGGTAAATGACGTCAAATGGTAGGGGCGGCTTAAAATTCAGCCAAGCAATGTGCTGCGATCGGCAGCGACGTTCATTTTTAAAACCTTATAATAAATTACACGCTTTACGCGTAGCACTTAGATGGGTCAATTAATGATCACAAGGACCTACTCTAACGACTCAGTACCTTTGTACAAAATCGTCAAAATCGTTTCAGGGTCCCTTCAAGCGAAGCTTTCTGTGCTGTTTGCTTTGGTTGACGATAATTAGCGGTGATGTTGACGGCAAATGTTTAATTTCTTCAGCATTTAGTGCAATGCGAGAGTGAATTGATGGTAAATGTTACCTTGCATGCATCACTGCTGTTTGTATGCGTACTACATAGAATGAAAGCGAGACGTGTTTGCTTGAGGCGTTATTGTGCGCCATTGTTCATAACCCCCGAGACGGTTAGTATCGTCATTCCTTCACACGGCACATCGCATCGTAGCAGAAGTGTTACTTTCATGGAATTATGGGGCTGTACGTGCCAAAACCACAATCGGATTTGGTTATGTTTGGTGGTATATCTAATGGCAGGGAGAGCAGGCAGATCATGGGTAGAACCAACGCTGCCCCAAAACGAGTGAGAAACAAACAGCTAGTCGCTTCCATCTCGCTGACATGGGGGGGGAGGGGGGAAAGGGAAAAGGCCACGCGAGAAGGCGAGGAAACGCTGCTACTAGACACGACAGTGGTTGCGCAGAAACTGGATAAATTTAAGTTAAAGGTACGGTACGTTTCTCCTATTTCTAAAAATTAAACACCAGGACGACTCACGCATGGCGTGCAAACTCAAAGACGCATTAAAGCACCGTAGCGTCTGGCCGTCGCACTTCAACACTTCTGTGCCCGTCGTGGTAGCTTTGCGGCTATGGCATTGCTCACGGCTTGGATCCCGACCGCGTGGCAGCCACATTTCGACGGTGGCGAAATACAAAAACGCTCGCGTACTTAGATTTATGTGCTCAGTAAAGAACCCCGGGGGTCAAAATTAATCCGTCTAGCACTACGTCGTGCCTCATAATCCGATTGTGGTTTTGGCACGTGTAGTGCCCATAGCTGGAATAAAGTTTAACACTTATGCCACGATGCGTTGTGCCCTGTGGGGCAATGGCAATACTAGCCTTCTCAGTGCTTATGAACAATGGCGCACAACAATGCCTCACGCAAACACGTCTCCCTGTATGTTCTGTGTACTACGCAGCCAAACAACAGTGGTGCACGCAAGGTAACGTTTAACGTCAACTCGCCACTCTCGTCTTGCACTAAACGTTGAGTAAATTCAACATTCGCCGTCAACATCACCGCTTGTTGTCGTCAACCAAAGCAAACAGCACAGAGAGTTTCGCTTGCGTCAATTCCCACAGTGCGTGGGATGCGCATAATCTTTTGTTTGTCGGGAATCTATGGATCGTTTCATGGTACATCTCGGCCGTGGCCATACCCACACACAAGGGTATTGGGTACTTTGAACCAAAGCCACTCCATCCACGCGCCACCGCCGCTGTATACCGGACAGCAGGTCAAGGCAATATCCCTCTCGCAATCCTTTCTCAAACGACCTCTTTGTGCAGCCGGCAATTTTGGCTGTTGACGCATTGTCGCTGAACCGACATCTTCGGGCCACCTCCTATTTGCGTTGGCGGTACCTTCTGTAAGACGACTACTTAATACTTATTGCAAGTGCTTAGGGAAAAGGGCAGCTGCAATCAGCTTTTATTTGTCTTTTTATTTTTATTCTTTGAGGGGGTGGGTGAGGGGTGATGAGGGGCTTCTCGTGCATGACACGAGTTTGGAAAAGGCGCTTCGGTCGACGCCATATCGAAATTTGACTGTGCGAAATGACTGTGCGATTATTCGCTTAATTTCGGTTAGAATGTTTCGATTTCCAACAAAGCCATGAAAAAAAGTGACTGCGGGATCTTAAAGCGGCGCGACGAAAACGACAAGTGCAAAAAAAAAAAAAAACACCCCACATTATGCGCATAAGTAAAGAGATGCATTCAAGTTACGTACACGGTGCACCACTTGTACCAGCCGAAAGCCATGTTTACTTGTAATGTTGGCTATTTGCCTTGCTCCTGCGCATAAGTAACGGAATTTAATGAGTTTCACTGGAAGGTTTTTCTCTTTCTTTTTGTTTTTACACAAGAGCTATATATAGCGGACAACGTTCAGTTATAAGTTGCGCGTTTGCAGTTTGCAGAATAAGCGTTGCCTTCCACGTTGGTGCACAGTTTACGCACAGCCGAGAACGCCGGACTGGCGGCAGAATGTGGTGCGAACGAGGAGGCGCAAGCGAGTTAGCTGGTGCGATTCACTCGGCCTGTAACGTAAGTACTTTGCTCCCACCCACTGATGCGGACTGTAATGGCTTTAGGCTAAGGAACCGCGTCTTCATTCGAACTTTTTTAAAAGAGGTAATAAAGGGGCCGGCAAATGTTCAGGGTATTCTCGCGATTCCAAGCTGTATTGCCACTGAATGCTGCATGCTCTGTAGCTCGATTCATTGAGCGCGGCGTCTATCGCTGCGATCGAGCTCGCTTACCCTAAGCTTTGTCCTCCGTGTGCACGTGCGCAGGACAAGCAGGTCCTGCTGCTGTGGCTGATGGAGACGGGCCTGCAGCACTTCTACGCCAGAGAGGTCCAGGGTAAAGAAGTGCGTGTCGACCTGCGGTTGGGAAGCAAGGTGAGCGTACCATATACTGTTAGCAGCGAGGATCATTTTGTCGTGGATGTAAATTGACCAATTGTAAAAAAAATTCACACAGAAACTCGTCTACAGGAGTTGTCTAAGTAAGTGTAAGCAATGTGCCACTTGCTCATCTCCGCGCAGCACGTTGTAATTATCAACGTTGTGAAACTTGATCCGACCGGTATAAACGGTAGCGCTGCGGCGACACGAAACTGCTGCGGACAGCGACGCAAGATGAATTGATGATGCAAGCAAACTACTGCAGGTGGCGGTGCCAGGGGCGCTGATGACATTCCGATCATTATCAGCTGTTATCGCTTTTTAGCGCCACATCCATCCGCGTCGAGCCATTATCGACCGTGATCAGCCGTACTCCAACGGCGGCTGCGTATGGCGCGGGCCCTATATTGAAAGCGATCTGCGATGGGCGCAGAGTCCGCCGAGTGCTGACAGCTTCGTGTGCGCTGTGTTCTCGCCGGTTAGTTCGCGTTGAAGCGAGAGGCAGCACGAAGATCAATTCGCTCGCTGCTGCGCGCCCAATCTGCGTTCAGTTGTCACCATATTGAACGGTCACGCGCATTGATGTTGCTCCGTTAGTTGACCGTTCTTTCTTTAGACTGATGCAGGGACCAGGAAAGGGATTCGGTTCGTGGTCAGCTGGTCTGCATGCGCGGGAAACGAGTTGCGGCCGGACAAAACGCCAGTTGCGTTTAACTTCTCCTTTTGCTTCATTATTTCCTCGAGTGACGGCTCGCCGCGACGGTGGCAGATCTTCGGAGCCATATACCGGCGATATGGGTTAGATAAAGTGGAAAATAAAATAATACGAAACGGCGTCCATCATCAAACCTTGCAATAACCCTTAAGAGGAAGCTTTAGCTCGGGACCAACTCCGACGCGGCCTATTCAAATACATGTGAAACGCAAAAATGCTTTTCTGAGATAACCCCTGGACTTATTTTAATGAAACTTATTGCATTTGAGAGAGAAAATTAAATTATAGCGACTGTTGGAAGCGGAATTTCGATTTATGGCGTGAATTTTGTGAAAAAACATTTTCAAAAATTCGAAAGTTATGAAAAGATAGACGCACGAAGTTTATAAATTAATAACTCTGCATCAAAAACAGATACCGCGGTTCTATAAACGGCATCCATTAGATCATTCAAAGTCGACTAATTCGATACGTCAATTTATATCTTACGTGAAATTCTTACGTTGTGTACAAGGGTTCTGCAAAAGCTGTATTTCCATATTACTGATTTCTTTTCATATTCATGTGTAACATATAAATTTTGGCCCCTTTAAATGTAATATCAGACGCAATTCACATATTTGTGATTTTATTTTTCCTTTCTGAGTGAGAGTTGTAAACTTGATAGTTTCGTTTTCTGAAAATTTACGTTCCTTTGCCAATCTTTAATACAGAATTGACTAAATCAAGAATTGGAAACCAACAGCGACTAGATTTTAAGTTTCTCTTTTAAATGCAACAAACCTCGTCAAATTTGGTGCCGTGGTTGCCGAGAAAAACGAACTCTCCTTTTACATGTATTTAGATAAGATCAACCGAGCTAAAGCTTCCTCTTAAACCCATAAGCAATATGACTATCACCCGTTACCTCGTCTGGTTTTTCCCTAATTGTACAGCACTTTTCGTGAAAAATTGGCAACTGGAAACAAGAGTAACAAAGAATTGAGAAATTAAGCTTTATACCTAGGGAGAGAGCCAAGGCAACAGCCAAACAGGAAGGAAGAGCAAAGAATAACGAATTTAACCGTTGTTTATGAAACTCTTTATGGATCAACATCTCTATATTTAAAAAGGAAGCAGAGAAAACGCCGTTAGAAGTGGAGAACATTCCGTGTGTTTTGAATGGTGCTTCTACAGTTATCAGTCGAGCCGCCTGAGCCACTTCTCTGCTGTGCTTATGTATAGGTGTTTTTCTAACCTTCCGTGGTGGGCGCAGTACGTCTATAACCGCAGCGTCCTGCATGCGCTCTACGCGGTTGTACGGGACTGGCGGCCACGCATCGTTACGCAACTTCCCAAATAACAACACGAGTCGGTTGTGGCACTTAACTTCGTAGAGCAGTAAACGAGGGATCCAAGAGAACTGTGGTTGTTCCGCAAATATACATTTCGCCCCCATCTGAAATGCGGCCACCGTGGCCGGGATAGAGATTCTGTCCCCGTGACCTCGTGCTTCGCAGCCCAACACCATAGCCACTAAGCAACCATGGCTGGTAGACGTTTGAAGAGTGAAATGCTCAGACTCCATACACTTTGTCCATGTCTGTTGCACACCTCATTTCTTCCCTCGATGCAAAGGCTCTTCAAGAACAGCAGACGCTCCGGAGGTATCAAGTACGACGCCATTTTGAAAAGGCCGCATGAAGACCATTTTGTTTGCTTCTGTGATTGGCTGGCGGAGCAACATAACCTCGCGTGGTCCTTGTGCCTTGGTTGTCAACTGCTGTTCATTTTTTAAAAGTTGTATGTTACCATAGAAATGTTTATTTTACACTTTCGCTTTTATAATTGTTGTTGGCAGTGTTCGCACTGCGCTTCTTTCCTGCGCGACTCCGTTTGATGTGGCTCCTTGTTTGCCTCGTAAAGAAGAGGTGTATTTCACAGGCGTACCTGTAAGATACACCTTATTTCATTTCTCTTTTTCGGGTTTACGCGTCTTTATGGTGATTGGCCGGCGTTATTCACATTTGTACTAGCCCTCCCCCCCGTCATTTGCATAGAAAAATTACCTTGGGTTGCCCCCCCCCCCCCCGAAAATATATCCTGCGTACGTGCCTGCTGTACATGCAGATAGCGAGTCGGTCACAATAAGAGCTAATGGGTCATTTTGGGGGAGTTTTCGTAACACTAATATAATCGCTAATAATTCTGCCTGAAATATAGGTGAAGTCGGAAAGGCGAAGGGAGTAAGATCATTGAAGAGATTCAGAGAAGATCCCCACTCCTGCTTTCTCATAGCACACAGAAGCGTCAGTAGCTATTACATTGTCAGTGGTTAGCTGGTGTAGGTGGCCGTGTAAGATATTAATTAAATCTCGCCTTGGTAATAGTTTAGCATGATTTGGAAACATGTCCTCCAACTCAATTTTGAGGTCTGTTAAGGCATCATTTGAATGGCAAACTTGGCGTATGGACACATCCAATTTTTGTAACTGTTCTTGCACAAATATGAAATCTCGACCAGGATACTTGAAAAAAAAACTCAGACGGTTCAGTGATAAATGCATATTGCGTACGTCATTTTAAAAAGTCATAAATTTTTAAAAATGTCTGAACCGTAAGCATGCAGAATCTACAATCTAGGGTGGGTATATGAGCTTCTTGATATAAAACAGCGTTGGCAACAAATCTAGGTAGCCCGAGGCACGACCGTAGAGCTTCTCTTGCTCAAAGTATGAGAGGTTTAATGTTGTAGGCGGGGCCGCCGGAAAATATTACGCAGCCGAATTCTAATATGAGCCGAACATACATTTTATGTATCATCAGTAAGTCATCCCTGCGTAGTCCAGAGCGACAGTGGCTGAGCCGGCGGAGCATAGCTACGGCTCGTTCTGCCTTTGTTTTAATATGTTCAATGTGACTGTGCCAGGTGAGTTTGCCGTCGTAAATAACACCAAGGTACCTGACTTCGTCAACTTGAGGAATGATTTCCTGTCGGTATTGTAAAGATATATGCACCTGCGCAGTTAATGGGAACACTAATACCGCACTTTTGCTAATATTTAACGACATACATAACCCCTCTAGCCATGTCTCCAGCATTCCTAAGTAATTCTGCAACGACTGTTATAGTGAATGTATATTATTTGCGGATGTAAAAAAATTCGATATCGTCCGCATAAACATAAACATAAACATGTGCTTCCGGAGACAAAGGAATTGTGCTTAGCAAAATGTTAAATCATATAATTGGAAGAACGGAACCCTGTGGTACACCTCTTGTCTGCTTGTGTTTGGACGTCGAGATACCGTGTTGGTAACAATAAAACTCTCTATCCCTTATAAATTAATAGATCCAAGCGGTTGTATATCTTGGGAAATTCGTAGACTGAAGCTTATCGAATACAATACAATGTTCTACAGAGTCGTATGCTTTTGATACTTCTAGCGTCACCAAAGCCGCGTACTCTCGTTTGTGGCGAGCAATTTTAATGCGGCTGTCTAAATCTACATGGGCGCACCATATGGAGTGGCCTGGACGAAATCCAATCCGACAAAAACTGAGAAGGGTATCATCCTGCATAAAATTCGTTATACGGCCGTGAAGAACCTTTTCTGTTAATTTGACGACATTGGAAGTAAGAGAAACTGGTCTTATGATAAAATTAACTTATGGGGTTTTACGTGCCAAAACCACTTTCTGATTATGAGGCACGCCGTATAGTGGAGGACTCCGGAAATTTCGACCACCTGGGGTTCATTAACGTGCACCTAAATCTAAGTACACGGCTGTTTTCGCATTTCGCCCCCATCGAAACGCGGCCGCCCTGGCCGAGATTCGATCCCCCGCGACCTCGTGCTCAGCAGCCCAACACCATAGCCACTGAGCAACCACGGCGGGTAAGGTCTTAGGTTGTCTAAGTCAAGTCCAGCTGATCTTTTCTTTAATAGTGGAATAATTTTAGCTGCTCTCCACTCTCTTGGCACCCATGAATTCGTGAGGGAGAAATTTATTATGTTTAGCAGGTCCTGAGACGCATAATCAAATAAATCCTTTAGCATTCCTGTTGTAATTCCGTCTGGACCGGGGGCTGACGCCGGTAACGAACTAATAATGCTTTCAAGCTCTGTCGCTGTTACTGTTATAAAGTCGTCTCGCAAGGCAGGTTTCTTTAGTCCTATCGGCAATTTATGTTTGAAACGTCGCGCAAGTCCTTGAGCAAGTTTCTCAAGTGATTCTGATAATTATTTTTTTGATAGAACGACAGATTCAGCATTCACCGGCGCCGGTATTGGGGGCGAGCTCCACCACTGGAAAAGCTGGCGCCACCGTCGGCGTGACGTGGCATGAGGGATCACGTGGACACAGCGGCCGCGTCGGCTGCTTCAGAAGCGCCGAAGCGAGCTGAAAACGAAAGTTTAAAGTCCCACCTGCGCTGCGCTCTTGATTAAGTGGTGAGGCTTTCCCGCCTTGGGTGCCTGCTTGACAGCATTTGAAAGCATTATAATAGGTAGTGGCTGGCTTTGGAGGCGCACAGCACGGTAGGCTACTGTTCGGTGCCGCTGTGCCGGACGTACGCACGGAGCCCGGTGTCAGCCTTATTCGCACGTAGCCGCAGAACAAGCAGCTGTGTGAAGCTTGGCTCAGAAAACTTAGAACCGGCAGACAGCCATTGGCTACAGCTCGGGTACGCAGCAAGCACAGACGCGAGGAAGATTTCTGCTACGGCGCCGGGTCTGCTCTGTTCGGTGAGTAGCAGAAAACGCGCACTGAGGCGCTCGTCCGCGCCCGCTGCCCGGCTAATGTCATGACAGTTTGGTCTATGAACTTGTTGATGCTAGATACTGGCAAGTTCACTGGAACGGAAAGGGAGCGGTAAGAAGCACATTAAAAAAGGCATGGCATATGGTTATGTTTGTGTTTTGAATTAATACACGGGATTACGAAAAAGAAGCAGCGTGAAATCGCACGCTGAGCAGACCGATAAACATACGGTGCGACGCAACTTGAGAAATATTATTGAATCGTCCAAGAATTTAGAAGAAAAAGAAAAAATTGAAACGTCACGACGGCACATCACAGTCGCCTAGGCGTCGAAGTGTATATAACTAAATTATTTTTGAACAGCTCTGATAACATCCATGCAACAATGGTTGCTTGTGTACTGTCAAATGCTTATATTCTGCGGCCTAAAGCTCACAGCCTGGTGCAAAAACGCGCACGCAGCGAAAGCGAAACATTGTGCGCGGACATGCATAGAGACGCGCAGTCGGTCGCTGCGAACACGTGCGATCGCTGCATTGAGGCTTCATTCTGTTATGCTCCATCTAGTTATACAGACAGCCTACTATAAGAACATATCTCGCATAGTTTGCTCTTAGCGTTTGCCTACCTTTCACGCGAGAAGCCGGTTCGGGAGACCCCATCGCGACGACCGCGCGCAGTGACGTTCACTGTACCTATTCGGTAAACAGATAGCGTCTGTAAACGATTCTGTGCTTTCAGTTTGCCCAAGATTATTATTTCGACGGTTAGAAACCTCTCTCGTTTTGAGAGTACTTACAGAAATGTATAAGAGGGCTGCCGCGTGGTGTTTTTATTGAGCGCCGTAAGCCAAACCTATAAGGAGCGCGCCGCGTGATCCCTCATAGTACGCAAGGGAGCCGCTTCCGACAGATGGCGACTCCGTAAGTCATCGTTCCCAATAACTTTACGAGATCGGAGAAACTTAAACAGGGCTTTTTTATTGCTGCACTTCGAAATGTATGTGTAGTGCGTGGAGTCATAATCCTCCTTAGCTTTTGAGACTGTTCGTTTAAATGTAGTAGCTGTATATGTATAATCAGCCCAATTAACAGGACATTGGTTGTATAAAAGTTTTTTTCACGCAGCTTTTCTACGTCTGAAATCTCGCTCGCAGTCAGAATTCCACCAGGGACAATATGATCCATCCTTAGTAGATTGCACAACAAATTGAGCTTTTTTTTATTACTGTTTTAGAATTGAGCATAGGCTCATTGCTTTAATATCCCTCTCCATGCCCTCCTGAGCGTGTAAAGCTGATTTTAACGCATTTAAATTTTTTTCGTGATTAACAAAAGTGCGCACATTACTATCTGAACTAGTTAACGGGGTAAGCATTTCAAACATGATAGGGAGGTGATCACTGTTAGTTCCGAAATCTACAGTCTTCCAGGAGGTGACAAACATGCTCGAGGTAGCAAACGTAAGATCTAGGGCAGATCGCGACTGACCCCGAACGAAAGTATGTGCTCTTGAATTTTCCTTTTGTTTTCTCTTGTTGCGCCGCGCGTGCTTGATGCTCCTCGACGTTGTTGTCTTCCATTCAGCACTGAATTCGCCTCCGCACAAGCAATCTGTTGTCCTCTTCTTTCTCTTCTTCGCGCACTTCACAGATCACAGTGCCACGTAGAGTGAGCACTTCCGAAAGTAATAATCGACCACCATCAAAAAGTATTGACCTTCGGGATGGAACAGGTCTGCGCCGACTTGTTGCCATGTGCGATCACGTGACGGCAACATTGGTTATGCTCGCCGTTGCCTTACTCTTCACAGCAGTATACAACTAATTTGGTTCTACGACTGAGTTCCGGCCACCCGATTGACACCCTTGCCTTGGGGCGGACCGCACAGTGTCCTTCGTAGATCAGGTGGAGTACGTCATCCTGAAGGGCCACAGGAACTACGACCCTGACTACTTTCAGCAGGAGGGAATTGGCAACTTTGAGCTCGCCGCAATACTCTCGCTATACTGTCAGGTGTCCAGGTAGCCTTGACAATGCTAGCCAGCCGAATTCGCTGACCCTGATTAGAGCCGAGCTCACGCCATCAGATATTTTGTGCCTTTTTATTTATTTCCATTTGGTATGCACACACTCGTGTGCCGCATCTACGACGATGTCCGTGTACCGCTCGATCGATTCCATTGCAGTGCTCGCTGAGTGCCAAAATGGAGCTCTTGACAACGTGTCTGCGATAGCAAGTAGCTTGCCGGGGATGTAAACCACTCTGTACCCATAACGCGTGAGCATAATCATTGTATGCGTGGTGGCAAGAGATCGACGTCCATCTCGCCAACGAGAGCTGTGAGAGATTAGTGATTAGGTTCAACGATAAACTCTATCCCTCCGATGAAGTCGTCGAAATGGTGGACTGCCCACATCACCGCCGGAACTTCTGTCTCGGTTTGACTGTATCTTTGTTTGTTGACGGACAACGACTGGGCGTGAAGGCGACTGCGCGGCGTTCGCCGTTGATCTTGCATGTAGCCGGGCCGCGCCAAGTCCATACGAGCTCGAGTACGCCGAGATCACATAAGGACTCTCAAGGTGATAGCTGGCCATGCATGTGTTAGATGAAAGCATGTCCTTTGCTTTCTTAAATATGGCCTTCTGAGGAGTGCGCCACGGCCACTCAGCTCTCTTGCAAAGGAGCCCTCGTAGTGGGGCAACGATATCCGACAGACGCGGCAAAAACCTCCCAACGTTACTTACCATGCACGCCGAGATATCTACGGACGCCGGTGACGTCAGCGGGTGGTTCCATCATCTGGATGGCTTCCACTTTAGTAGTATCGTAGTCCTTCCATGGTAGTATCACGCAAGATGCCCTTTGCGGACACTACCACGCCCAGAAAATGGACGCTTGACACGCCGTACTTGCGCTTGTCCTTATTTAGTATGAGGCCAGCGTTCCTCAACCGCTCAAGTACAGTCTTTTGTCACGCTCTTTGCGATAACGTCTAAAGACCAACAAGTCGTCAGTCATGTTGACAACAGTCGCTTGCTCTTCCAGAATGTAGAACATCTGGCGTTGGAGATACTCCGGGGACAAGGTTTTCCGAGACGGTAGGCGACAGAAGTAATAACTGCTGAATGGCCTTGATAAACGTCATTAACTGCAGGCTGGCCCAAACTAACTTCAACTAGTGAAAACTGGACGTGACATCAAGTTTCGAGAAAACCTTCGTGTTTCCGAGCAGCCAGAGCACTTGTTCGATGGTAGGAAGCACATGTCGCTCGGGGAGAATAACTTTGTCCAATTTTGTTAGGTCTACACATAGACAGTAGTTACCCGATGCTTTAGACACCACCAAGCCAGCACACAAAAGCGTTCGTTTTGTGACCTTCCTTATCACGCCTTGGCTTTTTCATTTTGTCAAGCTCGGTCTTGACCTGGCGAAAGGGAATAGGAATTTAGCGAGAAGGACACAGCGTCTGACTGCAAGCGATTCGTGTACGCCTCCTGGAGCTCACTGAGGCACTGGAACTGCTTGTCTCTTTCACGTTCATCTAGAGGCCGCATCTTTTCTTTTTCATCAACGCCATCCGCAAACTTGACTACGCCCAGTGCTTGAATAGCCGGGAATCCCAGTAAAGGTACCCGCTGTGACCGCACACCGTAAAGTCCCTGCACGGGTCTTGCCTTTCCACGTGGGCCTTGCGGAGAAAGTACCGAGAACGACCAATGCCTGGCCCTCGGCGCCAATGAGCTCACCTTCACCGGCAGGGAAGAGATTGATAGAACTGGAGTATTTAAAAGTTAAGCTCGAGATCTGATGGGCAAAAGGCTAGATTGCGATATATTGAAACGTGATTAAATCAACCAGAATAGGGGACTATTTGCCCCTGCCCGCCCCATTTCAAAACGGATGCCAGTAAACATCATCGCCATCATTATCATCATCCTTATTTTGTACGTCAGTGTGCGCGGGTATTCCCCAGAACGTGCTGGGCACGACCGTGAATCCTGCACCAATGTCAACTTCGAAGTTAGGCGGCGTACCGTTTACGAGTACTTCCGCGTACTTTGTTTCGGACGCTCCGATGTAACTGCGCGCAGTTCTGTGGAGCTTGCTGAAGGCTTGCGTTGCAGCTTTCCGTTGAAACGTTTCTTGGTGAAGCAGGCGGATTCAAAGTGGCCGTCCTTTCGGGAGAAGTTACAAGGCAAACGGCGAGCCGGACATTCAGTGGTGCGGTATCCGCTGCCACAGTAGGGGCATGTGCGATCAGCCTGTCGGCAAGTGGTGACTTTCCTTAGCTGAAACGGGCAGCTTCGACGCCAAGTAGAAACGAATCACCAGAGCTTTGCGCTTGTTTTCGACGTCTTCGTGTTGCCTGGCCGTTGTGGGAGCTTCTTGCAAAGTCAATCGCGGATTCCGACACAAGTGGCCCGAGAGCTTCCACTAAATCAAAGCAACGATAAATCTGTCTCTGACCAGCCTCTCCGATGTCGGACGATTGGTAATTGAAACGCTTGACTTTGGGGTTCGAAGTGCGGTGAAAAACGCACCTGTTGTCTTACCGAAGTGAGAAGCGGTCGGTTAAGGTCTCTGCACCTCCGAAACGTCCTTCAGATCGGCTTCCCCGAGTGTATAGCAGAGACATTCTGGCCTTCGATCTCACGCAGCTAACAGCGTTGAGCGCACTTGGACTTCCGGATGAACGGCGTAGAGACCCGTAGCGAACGACAAGTCCTCATATACTGGAACAGTCTCGTAACCCGAAAGCTCGAGTTTTCGAAATAGAACGGTAGTGGTGCCCGTGGATGCGGTTCCAAGACTTGAACGGCTGTTGAAAGAAGCGGCGGCTCGCCGCCCCTCGTTCCCTTCGTGGGTACTCGTGATGCAGATATGTATGATACAGCGACGAAGCACGGCGCTGCACAGACGCGCGTGATCAGCAGAACAGCATGCCTGGCTTGCTTAAGACGTAGCGGTGGGCTAGTTGGGTAGTCACGATGGAATATGACAGCGCGCTTCGAAACAACGGCGTAACACAGAAAGAAGAAACACAATGCGCTGGACAGTTGCAGTACAGCGCTCGTGTTTGTTCTTTCTGTGTTGCGTCGTTGGTCCCAAGTGCGCTTCCATATTGTCTGGCTTCACTTTTGACACGAATTTGTGAACACACTTCAAGACACGAAGATTTCCATGACGGGAAAAAGCCCCGGGCATTTATTGGCGCCCCCTATTTCTGCAGTCGTGCGGAACGCTATGCAGCGCCGCCTGCAATACTTTATACTGCACCTGCGGCTGCAGGTTGTCTTCGGGGCTTTTATTCTGGCTGCGCGCCGAAGTGGGCCGAAGGCGCCGAGCGCATGTTCCCGACTTGGGGGCGTGGTGGCTTTGTTGTTAATTGCGCTGCTGGTCCAGAGCTACCGCAGGATCAATTTTCGGCCGCGGTGGCCGCATATCGATGGTGGCTGTATACCGTGCATTGGGGGCATGTTGAAGAACTCCAGGTGGTTAAAATTGTTACGAAGTCCCCCTCTACGGCGTGCCTCATAATCGTATCGTGGTTTATAGCACGTAATACTCGAGAAATTAATTTTAATATAGACATATGTCGCAGCTGAACACGTGCATAACAATAGATAAGAAGCTCATGCTCAGCCGCTCCTGTGTGAGACAGCCGATAGAGGCTGTCCACAGTACTCGTAAGTGTTGGTGCGTTTAATACGGCCCACACTTAAAGGTAACACCAAGCTAGTATACAATCTTGCATAAATTCACTGAGACATCTAATATGAAAGAGAATCGGCGGCTGATAAGACGCATTAGGCGGGTAGACATCTGATGAAAAATCGGTGCGGATGCCTTCTTGTCTAATCTCAATTTGTAATCGGGGCTGGTATTCAATCGGAAGTTATCTTTAACAGTGAGCCGTACTCCGCATATGGTTTTGAAACCAAATCAGCCACAACGTGTTTAAAAGAGAAGGTCCTCCTCAGGATAGTTGACTTTGTGCCGCAGGTTTTTCGGCGCGATGAAGCAACGTTGAGGCAGATTTTGTCGCCACCGTGACGTGTGCATTTGGCCGTAATTAGTGTTTTAGCAGACAACATTAAATTTTCTTCTTGCGAATGTGTTTCGCGCTTCTGCGTGGAAAGTCGAAACCTGGTGGTGGACGTGGAATTACTGCGGCGCCGGTGGACTATGCGCGGCATCCAAACGCAACAAGCTTTGCGATCCTTCGTTTGTTTTTTGTTTGTTTGCTTGCTTGCTTGCTTGCTTGCTTGCTTGCTTGCTTGCTTGCTTGCTTGCCCTCTGGATATATACCCACTGTGGACCCACTCTACCAAACTGGTACCCTTTATGGAGAATTGGTCAATATTCGGATGGAATTAGAAGAACGCGATTAGTAATGCCGAAAAAATTCTTGTTGAACTTCTTTTTTTGCACTCTTGTTGCCGTTTGTAAGCACATACACACTCTTGTACTCCCAGAAGCTTTCGCGAAGCGCACATGTGTGCATAAAGAGAAAATGAGACCACAGAAAAGGAGCAACAGGCTGGGAACAGGACGCCCAAATTTTGTTTTTGTGATGAGACAATTGTAGCTACTATCTGCGTAGAACTGTGTAAACACTGCAGACCAGCATATGTCGGAGGGACGAGACCCATAAAATGGCTGTTAGGTGGTGGACTCAAGAGAACGCAACAACGACTGGTTGTGGTGCGCGCGAGAGATGTGCCTTCCGTGAGTCAAGTCCCGTTCCACGAATACCAGCTCTTGTGAGCTTCTAAATCTGAAATACGTAGGGGCAGTAGGTGCATACGTAATTTAGCCGGCTTACAGCCTAATCCAGCCTGTCGTCTGACTCTATAAACGGAGAAATAATTGGGTACAACGTCCGCGATCAAATTATGGACATGAAACTGTTCGTTTCTGTCCTCCAGTTGGCATACTTAATAGGTGGAAATTAGCGATTGAGAACTTCGTGCTTTGTCAAAAGCCGCGTTATTTAAAATGATGTGTTTATTTCAACACTTATAGAACATCCAGTTTTTGTGGTACATAAACTGTTTAGTAATTCTTTGTTGTGAAAGACCACATATGTATTTTAATGAGCCGTTGTTTTCTGCTGCCTGCGCTTGTTGTTTGTTGTTTCGTTTCAGGGGTGGTGGGGCTCGTCAAGCTGCCTCTACGCAGCTTTTTTTCCCGTCATACCCAGGCAGAAATCCCCATTCCTCGCGTACTATAGGTGGTTAAGTAAATTCAAGCTTCAGACTTGAAATCCTGTTATTCGCGCCTTGCCCTTTTGTTATGCGCAATATCTCCCTGCCCGCGTCGAAAGCAAGGTGAGATTGTTGAGACCATTTGCCATGACACGCGGGGCCGCATCGACCACATGTCATGCGCCTTCTGCTCCATTTGCGTGCCGCGCCTTTCTAATCGAGTGCTTAGCGTCCTGTTCAGCGCCACCTCTGATATGAAGGATATAGTACAGGACTCCGGGCCCACTTTGATTACGGGGTGTTCTTGGAAGGAGCACTGACACATGTATTATTATATTATTCAATTCAGTGTTCAAGCTCTATAGCGCTGCTTTTATCAGATCCTGTACTTGTGTTGTTTTCTGTAATGTACTTGTGCACTTATTTTGCTTTATAGGGGTATGATACCTAGATACTAGCGATCTATTGCTTTTGTTTACCTGCTTATAAAGGCTTGTCTCGCTTGTGTGACACTGAGTTTTCACTTTACATCTAAAAATTTGTAAATATGTGTATACCCCCCCCCCCCCCGCCCTCACTGTAATGCTCTTGGAGCGAATGCGACTTTTCGTAATAAATAATAAATATTTTCTAAGTTGTATTAGCCCCGAAATCTTTGAGTGGCGCCCTCTCGCGTGTGACGTCAGATGGGGGACTCCACTGCCGCCCAAGCGCGCGCTCGCTCGCTAGGTGAAGGCGACTCGGCGCTGTCGGCCGACATGCTCTGCTCGAGTTTTTTTTTAAATTCGCATCTGCAGATTTACATGAACAGTATATACAGAACCTTCCAGGACACTTATTTCCTGCGAAATCGAGCAGAGTCGCCATCGTCACCACGCTTAGTGTCGATTGCTCCTGGCGTCGTCTGCTATAGTCATCAGTGTGTACACATGCGTGTACGCACGTCGTTGGTTTCTCGTCATTGCTGTTCCGTTGTGGCGGTGCACTTGTAGTGATCTGTCGGCCCCTTTTGGACCATGAACTGTTGACCAAAAATGCGGTATGGAACGTCCGCTAGAAGGGCGGACAAAATTTGTGGGCAAAACAAAGTTACGCAGTATTGTGCTCCTGTGCTGACCTTTGCAAGTTATTTTTATTAAACTTAATTGCTTCCATCGTGGTCCAGCTCGCCCGTGCAAGTTAGTCGGCTACCAGTAACCCTTTGTTTCTTTGCTCCTACCATGGGTAGCAGCATGTTTTCCGGGCGAGGTTCCTCCAGCGATGAGAATTAGCGCTATAAGAATAGGTGAACATTTGCTTAGATCACCTTTTTCAATATGCATGGTTCTGTATGTGCGTAATGCGTATTTAAAACTAAAACAAGGAAGGTGAGAAGTTCAGGCTAGCTGGTACTTGACCGAATAAGTAGCTGTAGCGTTAATTAAACAAACTAGGGGAAAAAAGGCGGGGGGTGGAGGGGGAAGGGAGAGAAATACAAAGGCGAAATAAAATTTTCG
Organism: Dermacentor variabilis; assembly: GCF_050947875.1. Classification (NCBI taxonomy): domain Eukaryota; kingdom Metazoa; phylum Arthropoda; class Arachnida; order Ixodida; family Ixodidae; genus Dermacentor; species Dermacentor variabilis. Next base: position 6,461,728 of record NW_027460346.1, read on the forward strand.
CAGGCGTTCCTGTGTTTCCTTTATTTTTATAACTATTTTTATTTCTATGCTGATAAAGTAATGTCTTCCGAGTGGTCTCCCGTAGTCTGAAAGTGCGCATTCAACAGAAATAGTCCTATGATAACCCCTAAACAAACAAAATTTTTGCGTTAGAAAGCGTTAATGACATTTACTTTCAAGAAAATAGTGTAAAGCATGCCTGACGATTGCGAAACATGATAGAGCGTGGTGAAACTAATGTTCTACATAAACCACTTGCCACAGCAAATAAACAGATATTTCTTGTCACAAAAAGCCTTAAATATATGCAACACCAAGTAACTAGAATTGTGAGCGAAATATAAAATTTGTATTCAACTACAATGCCACTTAGCCGACGCGAAATTTTTTGAAAGAGTCCTCCTATCGTGCTTTATTTCAAGAGCTGCGTAAACTCGTATTTACTCGCTCGGCGCGATGTTTTGTGACTGAGTCATTATATCTTGTCCCTGTCTGCGTAGTTATATGATTTTTTTTTTCTAAAAATGAAATTCTGGGATGTTATATGCGAAAATCACCATGTGTATTGAGGTACGACGCAATGGAGGACTTCCGATTCATATTGCCCCCCCCCCCCTCTTGGGGTTCTTAACCTGCAGTTAAATTTATTTATACGCTAGCATCTTCACATTGCGCCCTCATCGAATCAGCGACCTCGATCTTGGTGGTGATATGGTGATCTTGGTGGTGACCTCGGTTGGTGATATAGCAGATACATTAAATACGCAACGTTTATTTTGTTGTTTTCCTAATGCATTCATTTATAGAACTAAAGCTAGGAAAAAGTAGAGCCAGTAACTGGAGAGCGCAGTGCTACGCGAAACGCCGTCAGAGCGCGAGAAAGCACATGGAAGTGGAGCCATTTTATAGCCGGAGGTCGCAGACTACACCCGCCGTAGTTGCTTAGTGGCTATGGTGTTGTGCTGCTAAGCACGAGGTCGCGGGACCGAATCCCGGCTACGGCGGCCGTATTTCGATAGGGGCGAAGTGTGACAAAACCCGTGTTTAGGCGCACGTTAAAAGATTTAGGCGCACGTTAAAGAGCCCGAGATGGTCTGAATTTCCGCTGTGCCTCATAATCAGATTGTGGTTTTAGCACGTAAGGCTTATGGGGTTCTCACCCGTGCTCTTGGGACAAAGGAACTAGAACACAGTAGTGCAAACAATCACAAGGGCATTTATTGCACCTTTCATAGACTAATGTCTGCTAGCCGAGTTGCTATCCACAAAACATGCCGATGGGCGCGCGACAAATCGCGAAAGTCCGACTCACCGCGACCGGATAACGAGCGACTATGTTCGCCTCATGCTGGACACCAACGCCTGGTCGTTCGCGCGTACGGTCACGCGAATGGTGGCGCGTTCGAACGATCGTATTCGTCCATTCCGGGGCACGCTTCGCGAGACGGTCTCGCAGAAGCATGGATCGGCGCGTGCGCAGAACGTCCGCGCCGCTTGCCGATTCCGAGCCAAAGAGGAAGAGCCTTCTCCTTTCCGCGCCCAAGTAACCCTGCTGTTAGGTGGCGTTAGCAGATAAAGCCCCTTAAACTTCGTAAAGTAGCGCCACGCTTTGAAGAATGCCGCCTCCTCTCGCGCTCTTGCCGAGGCCGACGCCGCGTCGCTATTGGCCTAATAGCATCACGTGGGCCCTCGCGCCGTGCATCAGCGCTATTCTTGCTCGAGAAGCGTCTACGGAGTGGCGAGGAGTGCATGTTGGCGCCGTTGCTACGCTCGAGCAGTGTAGGCGGCGCCACGGTCGAGGAGGGAGCGTGAAAGAGAGGAGAAACGAGAAGTGAAGGCGGACGAGAGTGTCGCTACTTTACGAAGTTTAAGCGCCTTTAGTTAGCAGAGGCACACTCGCGCCATCTCTCGCAATGCGCTTCAACCACACCGACTACCACCGGCACCAGGCCACGCGGTGATGCCGGATTACAGGAGGCGGGACCTATTCGAGAAAACAACAAATCAGGGGACGCGTAAGAGTCACGCATCCCCACAAACCCCATAACTTTTTTAGAGCGTAGCAGACGACAAAGGCGGGTACCCCGACTGACGTCACCGGAACGCCGTTCGCAGCGCCGCCATTGGCCACGCACGACGCTAATAAACTGTACCATACGCTTCTCCTATAGTACGTAAAAGGATGACGCTTAGCAAATACGAAGCACGGAAAGCACTTATAAGATATTCTAATGACGTACCAAAGTTTGCCTCCAAATATCGAACCGGCCGTTATCGACGTTACCAAACCGTCATGACACTGAGCAACATTTGTTGACTTCGTGTATATAAGGCTAGGTATGATGACGTCACCGATAAAGGAAAAAAGAAATAAACAAAAGTGCGCCGCGTGTTTCTCGTGGCTTCGCTTGTGTGTGGCAGCCGCAGCGGATAAAATTAGAGCACTCAAGAAACAAAAAAGAAAAACGCCATTTTTTAGATTATCGAGGATGGCGGGCATTAGGAATCAGGTTACGTGTTCTAATTTTCGCGCTTACTCGTTAGATGCAATAATTATTCCCGTTTAATTATCGCAGTTAAGCGGCTACTGACTAAGTAAAGTTTGTAACTACTAACGAGGTGATCTGGTATCTGTTTTCAAATAGCGAAAAAAGCCCTCCTAATTCCTGGCAGCACGAGAAGGTTTCTCACTTTTTCACTGGATAACAGGAGCATGAGCCCTTGAGGCGCGCAGGTAACCATGCGTACAAGAAACTTCATTCATTGACGTTCTAGGATGTCTCCCGGTCTGCACCTTCCAGATTCTAATCTTTCTTTTCCCAAACAGCATGGCTATAGAGGGAAGCTGTCGACGATTACTCAGCTTGCAAAAAAAACAGTTGATGACTTTGCAAAATCCCTTAACGAAACAGGACAAATAGACGCAGTTTGTCTTGACGTGTCTAAGGCATTTGAGCGTGTTCCTCACGCAGGACTGATCGTAGAACTTTTAGATTTAGGAGTTAATTTCGAAATTGTCGGATGAACAAAAATGTACCTGTCCAACAGAACACAATTCGTGGAAGTGAACAATGCAAAATCAGTGGTTCTGGGGGCAACTTCGGGTGTCTCTCAGGGCTCCGTGTTGGGTCCAGTTCTGTTCTTGCGCTACGTAAATGATTTGTCAGACACAATTCTTCCTCCTAATATTACGGTACGTTTGTTTGCGGTTAATTGTTCAATTTGCTCAAATATAAACGGCTGCCAGGACAAGATCGCACTAAATTCTGCGCTGAAAGTTGTCGCGGCCTGGTGCGCGAAAACAAAATGAACATTAACTTCAGCAAGACATCATACATGCGGCTGACTAAGAGAACTAAAAACATGTTAGCATTTGATACGATATTGACGGACACCATTTAACGCAAGTTAACTCTTTTAAATACATTGGCTTAACAATGTCTTCAGATTTAAACTGGAAAACGCACAATAAGGACATTTGCTCAGAAGCTGAGAGAAAATTGTGGCTTCTCAGAAGTAAGTTAAAGCTCGCTACTCTGAAGGCGAAGTTAACCGCGCATGTAACCATTGTGCGTCCCTCGCTAGAGTATGCGAGCGCTGTATGGGATCTGCACCAAAAATGTCTTACAGACAAGACTGAAAAAGTCTAGTCTAGAGAAGAGCGGCTCGATTCATATTATGGAAATACAGACGCACATATTCTGTCGCTAATACGTTAGGTGATCTTCAACTTGCTAAGTTTGCTGAATATAGAAAAATCGCGAGACTAAATTTCTTGTATCAATTACACCGTAATTCACTTCATTTGAATGCGGACCTTTACTTTGAAAACTACGTTGTTCTCGCACCTTAAGAATTTCCCACAAAGAACAATTTGAACCAATCACAGTGAGAAAGAAGTGCTTTAAATATTCATAATTCCCTGGAACAATAAAAGAATGAAATTCCATCCCCACCACCCCAACCAGAGTCTTTATTTAAACAGTCGCTTTCATCTCATTTCCGTTGCGGCAATTAAAGTTTTAAAAAGACTTTAATTGCCGCTGCTGATTTACAAGTTGCAGCACTGTTTATCTTGTTTTCGGTTATTTTCTGAGCACTATGCACGTGAAAACTTCACTATCTTTTATATGTTTCTTTTTTTCTTCTCTCTTTTCCCTCCACAGGGCCACACGTGATTTGCTCTGTAGCATATTATGCGCTGTGTTCCCATTTGCACATCTAGATCTGCTTATTATTGCTATTATTTTATTCTCGGCTAAACCACTGTCTTTGTTCATGTATTGTCTTGTGTATACTTGTGTTTACTTTACCCGCCACGTAACGACCCTCGGGTCAACAGTATAAATAAGTAAATCAGTAAATAAATAAATAAATAAATATTTTTACATCAGCACGGCAGACACTGGATGGTCGTGTAGCCGTCGCAATGCGTTTGCTTATAAACAAATATTCGTAATGAGCTTTCTAATGAACTGTTTTACCGCCAGCTTTGCAATTCCAGTATTGGAGGAGGAAGCCGCAGCAGGCAGAAGCAATTCACGTGATTTTACGAACGCCATCAGATCATGAGATATGACCGTGTATTTCGTGGCACATTTTGGAAGCGCCTGTATCGAATCTCGGTCGTAGTTCTCTCGGCGTTGCTATACGAACATGCCTTCAGCGATGAACGGCCCGGGGACCCGCGCTCCCGGGTGTCTCGACACCTGACGAGACATGTCGCCGCCCAATGCTGGCTAAGGTCTCTCCCGGTTGGCCGCTGACGGTGTGGTAGACGTCGAACGCTTAGAGATCCGCACTGCGCGTTTCTGCACTATCGCTGACATGTATAGACGCGGCCCATGCGGGGGTGCAGCTCAAACGTCTACCGTATGCTCTTGCTTAGATTGGGTAGGTTGAGTGAGGGCAAAAAAAGATGCTTGTTTGGGTCATAGTCATGAAAGCTCGTCTGGTCAGGTAGCATATTATAAAACAGTTAAATGTTCAGTGTTTCGTTACCACGCCTATAGAGATCGTTAAATTTGATCGACAGTTCTTTTTATGCGCGTTGTTGACCATTCCGTTGGAATTATTCTACTAGCAACATTATCCACCGTCCGATATGACGACTCAACAGAGACTATTTGTCAGATGTGACAATTTCTGGCAGATTGGGCAGTCTGGAAAAATAAAACTTCTACTGCAGGTATCGTTGAAACTAGCCCCCAATGCTCCTAGCACTTCTTCCAATAAAACTACCCAAAATTTCCGCTTTGGTCGACTCGGCAACATAATTTTTAAATAGCTCTGCCAGTGAAGATACGCAAGCTTCTCTCAGGTTGCCAATTTTCCGATCCCCCGTATGGGCTGTTAACGATGTCTCAAACAATGGTGAACGCTCGTGAGTGCGTGTTATCTTGGTAAGTGTGTTCGACTGATATCAAGTGTAACCTTATTTATCCACAGTGGGTTTCTTTTATGTATCAGCGCTTCAAGACCATGGGTACAAATTAGTACGAGCAATCATTCCCGTAGTGTTGTTTTCACTCACACAAGAGCACGCAGTCGATTTCAGACTGGCCTTCGACGGCAGCTTGACTAGCAGTCTATTCTCTCAGATTTTGAGCACCGTCTGTGAAAGTTCCGTTATTCATTACTGTACCATATTGTACAGCACTCCACATTACTGTACAGTATTACACGTGAACTGAACAAAGCACTGCGGTGTTCCACCGCCAGTTGAACGCACACTGAACCACCTTGCTTGAACAGCAAAACTGATCGAACGCCATAATCAAGTATGAGGAGGCTTCTGCATGCTCTCTTACCTGGCAAGCATTGTTTCGCGAGACTAAAGAATGCTGCAAAAATACAAACCACGTGCCTGCTGCAATGAATAAAATCCATTGGTCCCCGTACAATAGGAACTTACCCGTTTTTACATTTGCAGAAGCTACTGCTTTCTCGCATAGCATGGGCATCACTATGGTTAGTAAAAACAAATTAGCTTAGGGGGTTTTACGTGCCAAAACCACTTTCTGATTATGAGGCACGCCGTAGTGGAGGACTCCGGAAATTTTGACCACCTGGGATTCTTTAACGTGCACCTAGATCTAAGTACACGGGTGTTTCGCATTTCGCCTCCATCGAAATGCGGCCGCCGTGACTATGGTTATGGTTAGTACTGATGCCAACAAATCTTCATGATAATTTTTTGCGCGAGCTGACTTACAAATGTTCGGAGCTAAGAACTAGGTGCATGTTTTGTACATTTCAGATTTTTTTTGTACTCTCAGTACTTATACTAAAGATAGGAAATTAGTACTTTCATTGGTGTTCCTTGAGGTGCTTCTTTGAAGTTTCACGTAAGAATTCTCAAAAATTATCAGAGCAAATATTACTGTTATGCATCCATTCAAAACACCAGGGATCAAGCTATACTTTTATGTTTCGCAGTATACATGGCGACAACGGTGTCTTGGAACAAAATGTGGAAACATAGAAAGCACCGAAATTGAACGCATTTATAGCGGTAACGAATGGACCGAGTCAGAAAGTATTATTTGACTTTCCGGAACCCAAACTGAGGTTCTTTTTTTAAAACGCAGCCGGCACGCACATTGTCGTGGTTAGTTTACATACGCATGAAGAACATGATGTGCGGAGATAAACTTGGCGCGTAGTGTTAGCTGTCGCCTGTATGATTTGAGCATGTCTCGTTATGAAGTTCTTTTCTGTTGCGGTAATTGACGCGTTTTCCAAGTTTATGACGTGACTGCACTTGCGCACTTGTCTGGTCGGTAGTTGAACAGCGAAGGATGAACTGTAGGTTGCCCAGGTTCTTGCAATGTGCGCGATGTGCTGCTTGCTGCTTGTCCATGCCTCTATAGCGCGAGGCGTCTTCAAGCCGGCAAGGTTCGTATAGGTGGAAAAATATAACGGTAACTCTCATTTTCGTGTCATGGGGCTAGAAAGGTGCGCAAAATTATAGCACTATTAGCTGCACCACAGTGTTAACACGAAACAAACGCACGGTTATATCACCAGGGGTGTTGTGGATAAAATATAGCTCACAAATTTTCGTCGAGGTTTGGTTGCGGGTATGGTTCACGTTACGCTTTTTATTAATTGTGCCTTACGTGGTATGTGTGTTACGCAGCTGCTGTACTTGGAAACTGATGCCTCAGACGCTGCCGTGACCAGCTGGAAGGAGGACCCCTTAGTTGGCGAGTACCAACTTGAACCGGAGGTGATGGAGGACACCGTCCGCTACCTCCGCACGGGCTGCACCTCTATGGGTGCCACCTTCGAGCGCTTCCATGTTGTTTTCTTACCAGGAGTGGCGGCCCCGCCTTAGCCTCCTCTGTGTGCGTGTGTGCGCGTGTGTGTTTGTGTGCGCGCGGAGACTGTCGCCTGAATAAAGTTTGTGCAGTTTCTTTCGTGTTGTGCGTACTTAATATTGCGTAATAGGACGAGAAATAAAGTGAAGTAAGACCAGGGCAGGAAAGAGCGGTGCGGCAGAAACAGACGGCAGTTTACGTGATGGCATATGTTGAGCACGAAACGCCTAAAGTGTTTGAAGTATAGTTATCGGGGCGAGCTAGCACGAGAATGTTGTAGCAGCGGTTCCGGCGTAAGCTGTTAACTTGTAAGCAAACCCGCATGCAAAATCCTTTGGTTTCAGTGATTGATTCTGGGAACAGCGCTTCTGAACACTCGACTCCTCGATGAGTTCAGGGACTCGGGAGATTTGGGAGAACTCCAGTGCCACCTAAAAAAAAAAAAAAAAGAACCTCTGTATACACAGAAAGAAAAAGTCGGAGTTTTCGCCCGAAAGGCGAATCATCGATTGCGGTAGCAAATTATCAAACAGCTATATAAAGTAAGGATCGTAGTTTTATCGGCCGTATAGACTTGTAAACCTTCGCTTACTAAGTTAACTAACATGATGCCACGCGCACACGAGCAAACATGAACACATCACACTCGATAACCGCGGACAACCACCCACAAAACGATGGCGTGAAGAAGCGCGAACTGACCTTCGGGCTGCCTATCCTTTCAACGCAAACAGCAGCAACGCAGCTAGGCGCCGTCCGGGCACTCTGTCCCCCGTTGCAGATCGCTCTCAAGCCAGCCCACGCGGTTGTGCCATGCGCACTTACCGCCGGAGTTAATTACTGCGACCCCCCTAATTCATGTGAAAGATATGACAGGCGCTGCTGAACGGCGCTTCTAGTGAACGGTCTTTGAAGTCGCGCGGCGCATCACCGTGGAATCCGCCTAAAAGGCTTGTTCAATAATCTTGGTGGGTATACAGCAGTTCGAACGATGAATAAAGCCTTGCGGGCATCCGTTTTGTGCGATGTTTGCTGTTTTTACGGTAATCATTTCTGTTGGTACAGTAATTTTTATAGTAAGCATTTTTTCCTCTGTCTAAGAGACCAAAAGTCCCCCTCGCGATATTCGTGTCGCGTTAGTTAAGTGAAAATACGGTAATTACTCTCTATTTTAGTACACAACATTACCAAATTACCGAGCTGGCTTACACAAGGCGCCACAAGCTATGTGTTTAGCATCCTCAACAACTTGATAGTCATATGCTGAAGCCAAAGCTTGCATCATGAGCTTCACAGTGACGTTCTATATTTCATGTGTGCTCAAAAAGATTGATGCCACTCATCCATCCCGTCTAGAGCTTCGTACTGTACCACACACGACAGCTGAAACATCAGTCAAAAATGCTACACAGACAGGAACAGCAGAAAACATTTCCAATTGACACCTGAACTCTTACAATGCATAATGGTTCACTACACAAGCTAAGTTTGTAACTCTGGTTCTGCGTTCGTTACGTTTTAGGTATTACAATCTTGAAAGCAGTGTTTAGGCATTTACCTCTCAATTCGCTCGTTTAGTACTCTTAGTGATGTGGCGCACCCAAACCCTTAGATAACTCTATGCAATGTTCTTGTAAAAGGGCTCAGGCTCTTGTGTTGAAGCCCAGCTTTTACAACAGAATTTCTTGCTGGGCTAGTCGGTGCAAATTATTGAACAGAAAACCTACGAAACACAAAGATGCGTACGCAAGAGAATTGGTCAGAACGAGCACTGAACTTGCAATTATTCCTTTGTAAGTGCTGCGCTCGTCCTGTTCACGTGTTCTGCTGTGCACGCGTTCGTCTCGCTGGTTTCCCCCATTAAAACGAAGTCACTGCGCGGAACGTATACGGTGCAATCTAAAACGAGTATGACCTCGTGCAAGTACACCGCACATGTATTCGAGCACAAGCAGAGAACGCTGCACGCAAGTGGCGAAATCCCATCCTCTCCTAACATGTAGCCCATACATGCGCCACATAAAAACCGCGAGCAGTGACGAGCCGGAGAGTATTTATAGGATGTAAACGTAAATTTAATATTGACAGAGGCGTATCTTATGGGCACCTTCCCAACCGTTGCGAACTGAAGCAAACGTCCGCACAATGAATACGACAGTACTGAGCAGAAGACGCGAGCTTATACCTGTATGTTACAAGTTAAACCTTACAACTGGTGCTATCGTTACGCGACTGGTGCAGCTATGACGAGTGTACTAGCTGTCACGTATTGAGGTGTTCCACTGCCCTCGGAGGCTTGCGACAATCGCCTAAACACTGTTGCGACCGCGCACAACCAATAACACGACGATCATACACTGCAGCGGCCGTTACGGCGGTTCGGGCTTCTTTTCTCTAACAATATGGCGGCAGCCGAGTTTGCTTTTGGAGAGCCACCTCCACTCCAGTAGTTGAACCTCCTTAGGAGCCGCGCGCTTTTGCCTCTAGCAATATGGCCACTTGCAGCTTCACTTGCTCTCGCTGGCAGTGGCTGGGACTGCCACTCCAGAAGCTTTATACAACCTCCTTGGTTGCTACTTACCACTGCAAGTTCTGCTCATATAAGACGAGGACAAGTGGTAGCAGTAATGCAGTTAAAGAGACCCTGAAACGATTTTGAGGATTTTGTACAAGCGTACTGAGTCGTTAGAGCAGGTATGTCTGATCATTAATTGACGCATCTAAGTGCTCCGCGTAAAGGGTGTAATTTATTATAAGGTTTTAAAAATGCACATCGCCGCCGATCGCAGCACACTGCTGGGCAGAATTTTGAGCCGCCCCTACCCATATGACGTAAATCACCCAATCCGGCTCTTTTATGGCGCGACGGCGCATGCACCCTGCCCTAGCGGATTAGTCGCGAAACGTTTTGGAAGGGTCGTGCGTGTGACCGCGCGCCGGTAAGCCCCTGGAAAAAAAAAAAAAAGCGCTCGAACGCGCGCTGCTGCAAACACCCGTGCCGTGTACCGCGTTGCAACTCTACTGGTAGCTCGACGTCGGTGCGGTGCCGAAAACGTGCGGCGGAACCGCATGGCACGATTTCAGGCGCGATTGACGCGCGGATGGTGGGACGCGCGCGTCATTTTGACGTGTGCCCAGCACGACCCGTCACGAAATCGCGCCGCCGCGTGCTGCTGCTACGAGCACATCGAAATTGGATTTCACCGCTCTTTCTGCGCACGCGCGAGGAGCAGTGGTTGCGAGAGAGAAATGTGGGGACTTTAGGTGCTCAAAATTTCTCGTCATTTAGGTACTACGGGGAAGAAAACCGTTTGCTCCGTTTGTCCCTAGCCGAGCTTGCTGCAGAGAATCGACAGGATGCGTGACCGGCAAGGCGAAAAAGCCGCGTCCGAGGCGAGTTTGTTGCTATTTTGTTGCAACGGCAGCATATTAAATTTTGTAGTCGCAAGGGGATACGTTTGGAAGTGAGGTGTCTTCTCGGATGACTTTAGTGGCAAAGCATTACGTCGTGCCGATGCATTGTTCATTAGCGTCGTTGATCAAGGTCAGCATACCACACACTGCAGGGGAATTGCGGGAACGGAAAGAGTTTATGAATTAACTGCCGTGCCGATGCATTAGTTCTTAATGTAACTGAGCATACAACACACTTGGAGATTCGTGGGAATAAAAATTTTGTACTCTGTATGTGTATGTGTGTACTTGCGTCGCCATGCAATCTGAGCCGTAGATCGTTGAATAATCCCGGCTGTTACGATGTCTAGCTCATATACGGGGCGCTCTGTGTGGACGAAACAAGGGCTCAGATCGCTACAACCGCATGCGAAATACTCTGAATGCCTGCCAGTACACTTGTTCGGCGTCTCCGTGCTTGTACTGCGGCAGGAGACGTGACGGCAAGTGGGCACGTATATCACAGTGGCCGCTTTCCACTCTTGGTATACTTTGCCGCAATACAATGCGCATGCTTCATTGCTGGCTTCGAAGCTGGCTTTAGGCAAACGGTATTATGCAACGCTTGAGCCATGTTCTGCGACGCTGCTTGGAGTAGAAAAAAACGCGTCGCATGGCGCGTCCACCAATCAGAGTTCAGGTAAGTCACGTGGCATTTTGGTTCTTTTTTTGCCACCAGATGGCCCTGCTCTCTGCGCATCTCGACGGAACCTCCTTAGCGGAATTTTTTTTTCGGCAGAACTGGCTCGCGCGTCAAGGAAAACGTGTGCTACCGTGATTTCGTTCGCGCATCGTGTTCACCTAAAATTAACAAAGCAACCTTCAACGAGGCCCTAATAACTAAAGTGCCGCATGCCGCCCGTTGCGCCATGCGGTTCCAGCTTAAGACTGCGACTCTAAAAGAGAAAGCGGCCAGGGCAACGTCCGAGTTGTCCGGACTGCACCGTGAGCCAGGGTGGCTAGCAAATTTAACGAAAAACCCGTGCGTTACACTTGGGCGACACTTAGGTACATCCCGTTGCTGACGAAGTCTTCTTGCAGCGTCGGTCCTCGCTTGCTGGTGATGGCAGCGCGTGCCTGGCTGCACGTACTCGTAAGGTGCGGCAACACTGGGTCGGCTCTATCGTTAATGCCTGCTTTCGCAGTGCTAATTAGTGTGGATCCCGAAGATTTTATTACCACTCTGATCGTGAAGGTATCCGCTATCACCCGATACCCGACTTTCCGTCAAAGGTGCGTTTTTCATCGATTTATCGGACTTTTCCTGGTTCACCGCCAATAGGCATTGCTTGGCCTAAGCGAAGCCAGGGCTCGCTAGCCTTAGCCAGCCGTACCACTGCCACGACAACATGGAGGCTTTCCCCGCCGCTTTGACGCACGGTCCCCAGGTTTCCCAAATGTGCGTGCAAGTAGAGGGAGAAGAAATTATGCCCGAGGAATTTCATCGCACGCCCGAATGGCTGCACAACGGTGGGGACACGAGCCGAACACGTGTGCAAGCAACGCAGGGCGAGCCGAATTCTCGTACCGATACTCCGAGCTCTCAGCAGAAGGCTAAATCCAACAAGAACGTTAGGACCACAGTTATTCGGTCGGCTCGCATGCCCGCAATGCTTGCGGAAGAAATTAAGATCGTCGTGCGGCCCCGCAGAGAGCTCGATATTTCCAAGGCGGGAGCGGCATGCGTGGCTACTGCTATCATGGCGGCAGCGGGAATTGAGCAGGCAGATCGAGCTGAGGATGTGGCGTGTCCCAATACCCATCAGAACATTATGGTGCTCAGCACTCCGTACGAGGAGCGAGCGAAGGAGTATGTTCGAATGCAAGCTATCAACGTCCAAGGCAAAATATACGAAGTGAGCGCTTACGGAACTACCGCCCACGACACAGTCAAAGGCGTGATCAGGGGCATAGCGCTCGAGGACAGCGAAGCCGAAATAATGCAGTAGATCGTTACAAAGTACAACCCCCTCGCCGCGAGGGCGAAGCGTATCGGCAACACGACGACAGTAATCGTAGTGTTCAACAGTATCAAGGTTCCCAAGTATGTGCGTTATGGATCCACGCTCTTTCCGTGCAGTCTCTACAGGAAGCAAATAGAAGTTTGCAAAGTATGCGGCAAGGTCGGCCACAGGCGCGACGTATGCCCCACACCGAACATACGTGTTTGTCTTTCATGCGGTGTTGCTAATCCTAGAGAGGGCCACAAATGTGTCCCCAAGTGCAAGCTCTGTGGCGAAGAACACCCCACTGGGGACCGCCTCTGCAGAGCCAAATACAAGGTTCCATACGTTGTGCGGCGACGGCGATGGGAACGCCGAAGAACAGCGAACGCAAGCACTCGAATCAAGCTCCTGTCCACGCCAAGGACGCTCCCGCTCGCGCAGCGCTTCCCGTGGCGGATTCCTCAGCGCGTCGCGCCATGCCTCACGCCACGCATCAGGTTACGCTTCCCGTCAGGCCTTGCGCAGCGCATCCCGCGGCCGTGACAGAGTCAGCTGGGCCGACGTAGCCAAGGGCCAAGTTAAAGGCAGAAGCGCCAACTCCAACAGCGCCACTAGTGGCCGAAGCACTCCGAGCAGCTGGCAGGCGTGGATTACCAATCCCTACTACAAGGAACTCGAACAACTCCGCGCAACCAATGCGACGCTGGTAGAAACCACGCGCCGGCTTGCCGAAGAGCTAGCTGAGGTCAAGAAAGAACTTCAAGCACAGCAAGCCCATCCAAGGACAGATCCAGCCCAGTCACCCGAGACACCTACACCCGCCCTTATCCCCGAGCAGAAAACCGACACGCCATCACACCAAGGCATACAATCAATGGACACAACCCAAGACGAGCCCCAGGAGAAGACCACTGATCCAACCCCCAAGAAACGAGCACGCACTGAACCTACACCCACCGCTGTCCCCGAGCAGAACACCGACACGCCATCGCACCAAGGCACAGAATCAAAGGACAAAACCCAAGACGAGCCCCAGGAGGAGAAGACCACTGACCCAACCACCAAGAAGCGAACACGCACTTCATCACGACATTACAAGGACCTGACCCAATTGGAAACTCAGCTCGAAGCCAAAATTGAAGCGCTCGCCAACACCTACGCCGGTACGGCTGCCGTGACCGACCAACGACTGGCGCGGCTGGAGGAACTGATCAACACGTCCTTCCGCACCATACAAGAGCGTTTCGACTTCATTGAACACACCGTCAAGCCCATAGTGCGCAGCCCCATCTTTTCAGCGCGATTCGCCAACCACCCATACCTCCAAGACCAGACGCAAGCCCCACCTTAGCCACAACTATGTCCCAGCCCCAGTCCACAATAGGATCGCTACCGGGCCTTGCGATCTGGCAGTGGAACTGCCGCAGTTACAACAACAAGAAAGCAGTGCTGCAACGACGTATCACCACAGTAAACAAGAAACCCGACATCATCCTGCTGCCAGAAACGGCGACGGTGACCCCCACCTTCCCTGGGTATCGCGCTCACGTTAGCCCAGCGGAGGGACGGGGCGTCTGCACGTTCGTCCGCAAAGGGCTCACGTTCATCGAGCACCAACTCAAACACGGCCGCAGCAGAGTGGAATACGCCTTCACCGAAATCATCCCAAGCAAACAACGGAAAGGCAGCCTGTTCATCGCCAACATCTACAGTAATCCCAAGCACCAAACACAGAAATTCAAGACCCTACTACACACAGCCAGCACCCAAGCCAGAGACAACACGTTGCTGATCGGAGGGGACTTCAACGCAGCCCATCGAGCGTGGGGTTACGTGAAGGACACGGCCAAGGGACGGGGCTTATTACAGGATACCCTGGACCACAGCTGTGTCCTGATCACGGACCCCGCGCATCCCACCCGCATCGGCAACTCCGTAGCACGAGACACCACACCAGACCTTACATTCATCAAAAATGGCCACACGGGCAAGGTAACATGGCACAACACGGGCGTCGTCGACCTGGGCAGTGACCACTACATCCTCGAAATTACGATACCTAACCAATTACGGAGTAATACCATTATACACAAGTTGACGGACTGGGACGGATTCCGTAAGGGACGCCTCACCACAGCAAAAGACATCACAGAGATCGAAGCCTGGACGGCGGAGCTCCGCGATGCAATGCACTCAGCCACAAAGACCATAGAAACAGACGAGGACTTCATCATCATGGACAGCCGCCTTGCCCATCTGATCGAGGCCAAACGTTCGATACAGGCGCGTTAGAAGCAGCAACGGTTGAATCGCAAAATGAGGAAGAAGGTGGCTGACTTAAACAGGGCCATTGAACACCATTGCATTCTCCTGTGCCGTCAGCAGTGGAACGAAATGTGCAACCGAGCTGACAGGGAACTGCATCGCAGTTGCACATAAAATCTATTTCGGCACCTCCTAGACGAAACAAAGACCAAGTCATACCAGCGCGACCGCCTGGCCCGCCTCATGCACACCATCACACAACAACAAGGAAAATACGCTGTTATCAAGAGCCTGGAAGCCAAGTATCTGCCGGACACGCCAACAGAAACCCACCCGCCGTACGGGGTTCTGCCCAACGCGTGGCTCGACCGAGACATTAACACGTCGGAGGTACAGGTAGCGCTGCACGAGCTCAACACCCGCTCAGCAGCCGGCCCCGATGTCGTTACCAAGATTTTGCAGACGCGTAGGGTACAGCTAAAGTTAATAATTCGCACCACAATTTGTGCCAAGCGTCTCATATTAAGAGGGCTACGGACGATTACAAGTTACCCTCCTCCATAGTCGTGCATTTTCTCAACTCGTTTGCCGAGTGATCGGAGCTAAGCTCCGCCTTCACTGGCTCTGCGTCATGATGGCACGTCGTGTCGTCAACTTCCGGTTCTCTAGGAGCGAGCGCGTGAAGCCCGTCCAACCTCTCCGGCAGCTGATGGGCAGTCGACCCCAAATGAGAGCTATCAAAACTGCGTGCGTTGCGAGCATTCTGTCTCAGCGCCGAACGTGTCTGGTATTCCGGTAGCCACAGGCGTGCTGGGCCATTCGACGGATGGGTGGAGGCATAAACTCAAGCTGATGAAGCAACTTTAGCGTAGACGTACGTGAGTGGCCTGATCAGAGGCCGAATCTAGCGGTTCGGAATACGAACCGTTCGCTTCGCCGCTTACGTCACTAGATGTGCCACTCCCAAGCCAGTGGTGGAAGAAGGGGAGGACGCGACCAATAGTTGAGAGGGTGCCACCTCTGAAGTGTACGTCATTATATGACGAGCTAATCGAGGAATTGCACAATGTTTCTGTTTGCTAAATAAATGTAAAATATAAAGTAAATATTATACGCCAAATTCTGAAGTATAAACGTGTGGTGCTGGGCGTTTACGCAATGCAGAAGTAATTTATTAATGTCATTATTTTTCATTCTCAGCCGACAGGTGGTATCGTAAGCGTAAATGAGTTAGCAGGGCGCAGTGCCATGTCGTCCGCTACCAGGAGCTCGCACGATGCACACAACAGGAACGCCTTGCCAGCACTTCTTAATTAGCGAGCGCGACAAAACCGTGAACTGGTTCTTATGGACACATTTACTAGCCGACTGTATCAACTTCTGTTTTCGCCCTTCATCATCGGCTCGGACATGATTCGCTCGTGGCCGCGCTACCGCTATCCCTGCGATTTGCCCCACGACGCGTCGCGTGACAGAAGCAATAGAACTTGAAAGCGAACATCACGATATACGGGCCCTGCATTGCCTGCGCGAACTAAAATCGAAGAGTGTGGTGCTGACGGTGCGCGCTGTGCCGTGAAATTGAGGAATAAAGTGTGGCACTCCCGAACTAGAGAAAAAAGGGCAGCCAAATAAAAGATCTCCACAATGTCTTCCCATCCTGACTGTATAGTTTTATACAGTCAGCCTAGGTTGAACCCTTCTGATTGCTGAACGGCGATCTTCAAGAAATTCACGCTGGCGATAGTACTGGGAATTCGATCTCACCATGCAAATACCTCCTTGGCATTGGCTTTGAAGCGGAGGTCACGGGAAAGCTGACCCAGCCCTTCTACCGGCCAACACAGTAATTGCGAGAGCAACTTTGTGGACAGTGTCGGCAGCAGAGATCTAGGCCATTCCGATGAATGCTTCGCGTCCGACCGACCTTTGGGAGCTGCAGGCCGGCGGCGATGAACCGCAGTGCGCAATATTCCTTCCTCTGCGTGGAATGACCACTGGTACGCTTGCACCCGAGTCTCCTCCATTTGATAGCGTAGCCTGCAAAAGGTTTACTTAGAAAACTGGCAAGGGCAGTGCAGCTCATTATACGTCACTTCTTCGAGCGCGTATCGCACTTCCAGCCGTGGTCGACACCGAAAGAGCAACGCCAAGCAGACGACGAATAGCCTCCGAAGCAACCAACGCACGCGCGCGCGACGCCCGCGTGTCTCCTGGGTCGCGCGACCGGCGCTCGCGGCTAGGGTCGCAAGCCAACAGCCAAGCCACAGCAACGGAATCCAAAGCTGACTACCGCTTCGCCGGTTCCTACGGCCGGTTTCCTTTGAATATGATTGACAGATGCATGACGTAGTCATAAAGTGCGATACCGCCCCGCTGCCTCTGACGACCTGTGACGTAACAACAATTTTGGCCAATCAGGAGAGGCCAAACGAACGGTTCCCCAACCGAACCGTTATAAGATTCGGCCAGCACCAACGAAGAATATATTTCGTTACTGCTGCTGTGTGTGGTTGAGCTCTGTGCCACCAGGTGACTGCACTGTGCGGACCATTCACACTTGGAGAACGGTAGGCGCTTAGATGATAGCCTGTTCGTGCTTACCCAGTGCATAGAAATAGCTAAGGCGGAAAACAGACCTCTGTATTTAGCCTTCCTGGACATAAGCGGTGCATACGACAACGGGAACAGGGAACTCCTGTAGAACATATTAAAAGATGAAGATATCGGTCATGAGGTAATTGATTTTCTGCAGGAAATATATCGAAAAAATAATGTTGAAATAACATGGGAAGGAATTAAGAGTGCGACAACTGCCGAGGATTAAGGCAAGGTTGTCCTCTATCACCGCTGCTGTTCATGCTTTATATGATAAGTATGGAAAGAAGGCTACAAGGAAGCAATCTAGGGTACAATCTGTCGCGCAGATTAGGCGGAAAGGTTGTTGAGCAACGATTACCGGCTTTAATGTATGCGGACGATATTGTACTGTTAGCAGAGAGCAAGGAAGATTTGCAAACTCTGGTTAATTACTGTGGAGTCGAAGGAGACAGTCTAGGTTTCAGTTTTAGTGCAGTTAAGTCCGGTGGGATGTTTTTCAACGATACAACTAATCAGGAGCTTACAATACAAAGCCATGAAATACCCGAGTGGCCGAATACAAATATATCAGGGTAAGGATAAACAAAGGGCAGATGTACACGGAAAAGCACGAGTAGTCTCTCACAGCAAAAGGGCGAAGAGATGCCGGGATAATGAAACATAGGGCATTGTGGGGGTACAACAGGTATGAGGTACTGAGAGGTATTTGGAAGGGAGTAATGGTTACTTTCGGGAATGCGGTCCTGTGCTTAAGGGCAGAAATTCAGTCGAGACTAGAAGTAAATCAGAGAGCTGTTGGAAGATTAGCACTAGGTGCCCAGGGGAAAACCACAAACAAAGCAGTACAGGGGGATATGGGCTGGGCATCGTTCGAAGCACGGGAAGCTCAGAGTAAAATCCTATAAGAAAAAAGCATGAGGAAACTGGACGATAACAGGTGGGCAGCTAAGGTATTTAAATACCTATACAGAAAGAGCGTTGACTTACAATGGCGGAAAAGAACTAGGAAGCTAACCAGTAAGTATGCCAGACACGAGGACGAAGAAAGACAGAGCATTAAACGACAGGTTAAAAACGCGGAAGATAAAAATTGGATAAATTCAATGGAAAAGAAGCATAGTGTTGAACTATATCGAGACTGGAAACAGCAGATCAGGAAGGAAGCGTTTTATGATAACTCAAGTGCCCTTCTCTTTGAAGCTAGGTCAGGATGTCTTAGAACGCGGAGCTATAAAAAGAAATTTAACGAAGAGGAAGGCGCATGTACTGTGTGTGGTAAATCTGTAGAAACAATAGAACACCTCATATTAAAATGTGATGGTATCCATCCCGATGTCGATGCCTGCACTGTCACGCTTCCTGATGCCCTAGGGTTCAGATATAACAATAGTGATGTAAATAAATATGCGAGAAATTAGCAAAAAGCGATTGGAGGATTGGTGGCTCAAAAGCAGAGAGGTGACATAAGGTTAAAAGGGTGGGAAGACGTATTTAAAGAAAATGTCGAATTTTAATAACTCATAACACAGTTAAACAAAAATAAAAAGCTGAGCATGGTGGCAACTGCCATCAGCCCGTTTCAAAGCTCCTACCTTCCATCCAACCATCCACATTTGCGATTCTGCTCATCCTGTGAAACGGCACGGTCAAAGGGCCAGGCCCTATTCCCTTGCGTATACCCTAATACCGGACTCGCGAAACGCTACTGCGTCAGTAATCTTCCGGTGTTAAATTGACGGCCACAAACGCGCAAATCGTGGCGCCGATCGGATAGCGGCAGTCCGATGTGCTGCAGCCAGCACGCTCGTCTGCTGCCTTGCAGAGGGACACGATGTCGCAGCTTGACATATTGCCAGTCGCTACGCTTGCAGCCCACAACGCAACAAAGGCGATTCATGGGGCTACGAAAAGACAAACCGACATTGACCGCGGAGCTCTCGTCAAGACGGAGCGTGCACATTGTAACACGTGCAGACGACGCTTGATGTGGGCAGGAAGTGCTTAAGTGTAGTGAGAAATTGTTCTTGTGCATTCTCTTTATGTTACTTTCTTTTTATAGAAACAAATGAACTGACATTCCAACTATTACGAACGTCATTTGTTCACCATAAAGGTGGAAAAATTATCGATGACGCGCCCTGGCAGCCAATCGGATAGCTCGCCCTACTGACGTCAATTGGGTGATTTACGTCATATTGGTAGGGGCGGCTGAAAATTCCGCTGAACAGTGTACTGCAATCGGCAGCGATGTACATTTTTAGAACCTTATAATAAATTGCACGCTTTACGCGGAATATTTAGATGCGTCAATTAATGATCAGAAGGACCCACTCTAACGACTCAGTACGTTTGTACAAGATCGTCAAAATCGTTTCAGGGTCCCTTCAAAGCTACATTTTTATGCTCAAATAGAGTTGCAGTTTATGAATATCGTTAATGAAGTGATGTGACATCTTAAGCTACATAAGTGGAGGAACTTTAGCAACATACGAGCCTGCGACGGCTCTATGTGGTCGGATGTATTTCTTCATTCAGTAGCGTACAGCTAGTGTTCACCAGAAATGTGGGGTCGGACTCTACGTAGTATCTTTTTGCGCATGAACAATTATACATGTTACGCATCAGTATGTGTTATGAAACGCTATTCACGTGCATTTTATTTCTTGTAAACATGGATGCTGTTACAGTAAAGCTGTTTATCTGCAGCAAGTTGGTGTGATGAGCCTTGTGCTATCGCTCCACCCAGGCAGCAGCACCAACCTTCAAAGATAAATGTACAAGCTAATTCTGAGTTCCAAATAAGAAAAAAATATATATACCTTATGTGGACGAGGTAAAATTGGGATACAACTAGCCAAAGCAAGCGGGCACTGCACCAGAAATAGCAGAAGCAGGCGACGCCGGCGTCGGTCGTCTGCTGTGCGGTATTCACAATTGTCATTACGCTTTCGACATGCATTTAATTTTCTAAGCAACTAGATATTATTCACACATTGCCTGTCGTTTTTTTAAATTTTGATTATAAGGGAACAATATTGAAAACATCATCTAACAAATAAACATTTCTTTGGTATCAGCGCAAGTACTGTTAGAATCCAGACGGCGCTAGCGTCGCCTGCGATCCTATTGGTCCTATTGGCCCTATGGAAATGCCACGGGCTTGTCCACGTCGTTCAGTGTAAAACCTGCCACACCTAATTGCCTGGTTTTTACGAAAAAAAATGCAAATTTGCCTTCGCTTAAGGGAATACCAGGTGTGCGCTAATGGCAGAAGCATATACATGTGTCGCCCTTGCCGGCAGATGCAAAAAGCGGCATTTCAGCGTGTCGCCCATAATCTGTATAATTTTGCCCGCTCCTGGAACACGCGGCAGCCCTCTATGAAACACTGCTTTCTGCAGCTGCCGTTAAGCGGCAACACAAGTTATTATTATTTTTTTTGTGTGGCGCCTGGATGTCGCCTTTGTTGCACTTGGACGCTGGAAACGCCAAAAAGCGCGGGTGACAAAAGGTGGTTGCGTGAAGCGCGCGTGGAATCGCGCATGCTCGTGAGCACGTACCTTTCGTTCTCAGCGGCAGGAGAAAATGGACGTCGCAGTGGAACTGCAACCCACACTTAACCTCTGCAAGGTTCAAGCTCTTCTGTGGGACCTCTCAGGGGGGCACGTTACCACTCAGTGTACGTCGTCAAGAATTAAGATCGTGGTCAACGCAGCAGAAGGCCGTGGAAGTTGCGCCCAGACTGATCTTATTTTTCCCGAAGACGTTGTTTTAGATCACGAAACTATCACGAACCCTCAAGAAATAAGGGTTCTCAGGGACCGCAAAGAATTCGTACAGCCGATGCCATCCCGAGAACTGACGTTCAACGTGGGTTTCCACAAGGCGGCCGGCTCGGACTCTGAGCAGGGGATGGAGCCTTTCGTCGAACCCGCAGTTGTTGCTGGAACGCTCTACTGCTTTGAGTGCGTCGAATGCGCTACGGGGATTCTCGGCGGAGGAGTAAAATTTCGTCGAGTCGTGCCGCTGCCACCCGAAGACTGGAAAGAGGCTGCGGGTGAGTGGTTTTGTAAACAACGAGAAAGTGCAAGCAGCGACGACCTGGCCGACGCTTTCGCACCGAAACCGGACGAGCTGTTCACTTCAGCAGCTCACTTCGTTGTGCACGACAAAAAAGTAAGAGAAGGTGACATCGACAAGCAAGACGGCAAAGTACGTTGTGGCATCTGTCGCGTTGTGGTGGGGAGAAAGGCGACTCCATCGTCCACGGCATTATTTACGACCCGCGTGACACCAACGCCTGCCAACGAGGAGGATGGCAGCCCCATCGATGGCGTCGACGCGTCTCGCCTGCTGAGAGGCTTCATCAAAGCTCGGCTGCAGCTGAACGAGGCCTGCAGGATTGTGGTGGCTTCAGTAAGTAATCACAGCTGACACGATCCTTTGGGCTAGTTGGAGGTGGTGAGGCGACATTGCAAGTACGTACCACAGCGCGAGTGAGGAACGAGACCGTCCGGTCCCGTTTCTCACTCGTCGTTTTGCCCTGTGCGCATGCATATGCAGTAAGTAATCGCGCTTCCAAAAAAAAAAACATCGTAATACATGCTTTTGAAAATTGTCCCCGTCGGGGAAATCGGACCCCGGTTGCCCACATGACTTGCGGAGATACTGACCACTATATAAACGTCGACAGTAGTTACTCGCTGCTGAGGTGCTTCTTCAAGAGCAACGCTACCGAAGATTTAAATGCCTCGAGGCCGCATGAAATTAACTAGAATTTTTCCTACCCAAATACATGTGAAAACAAGCACATCATTTAGAGCAAACTATCTAACGATTTCAGTGAAAATTGTTCTACTCTGGAGACAGAAAGCTGAATTCATATAGAATGTCTGAACTTTGCCGACTACAGGAAGTAGAATTTTGGTGTAGAGTCTGATAGCTTTACTGCGATAGCAATTTAGAAAAATTACGAGAAATCGATAATGGTACATTATACCACGCTCGAACTCTGTTTGCCGCGATGCGGAGCCGTCTCGAGGTTGGAACCCTTGGAACCAGAGATGGCCTGCTCCAACCGAACGCGCTAACTGCTCTCAGAGCAATCGCAATTGCCACGCGATAGAGTTTCTGACGGATCTCGGTCGCGCTCGCGGCTCGGAGGTTCCTTTGAGCGCCCTGAGCCGGAGAGAGAGACAGAGAGAGAATAAACGTCTTTATTGCGACATTTCAGTGGAGGCGAAATGCAGAAACGGCCGTCTGCATGCGTTGCAGTGCACGTTAAAGATCCCCAGGGGGTCAAAATCAATCCGGAGCCCTCCACTACGGCGTCCCTCGTAATCAGAAAGTGGTTTCGAGACGAAATGCGGAGAAGACGCAGCACGAATCTTGACAGCTCCACGTTGTGTGCGCTGAGGTTACGTGTTCACGATTTCTTTCGCCGCAACAAGATGCCAACTGTCGAGTAGACAACGAACGAGTTCTCGAAGCGGTGTACTGGGCGTCGCCTCTTGCCGAGCTCGGACACGAACACGATAAGAGGAGCCGCTACTCGCTGCTTATCGACCGGGATGACATCGCCGAATGGCGGAATCGCTACCTTCGTGACGTGGAGCACTACCGGGCGGAAGGCCGGAAGATCTGAATGAGGACATGGGTGACGGCAGGACACACTCGATCGATCGCAAGGACAGACATCGTGGTGCAGAAGCGCGGACGCCTGTACGCTCGAGCAAATGGCCTGTCGACGGGTCCTAAACAACCTTCTGGGAAAGGCCAGCTCCTGATCGTGACGCACATTGGGAGCGAGAATGGCTTCGTCGACCGCAGCTTGGATGTATTCAGAGGCCAAAATACAGGCGACTACCACGAAGAAATGGAACGCACTCGTTTCGAGGGATGGTTCACTGACGTTCTGCAGAAGTTGCCAGCTGGTAGCTTCATTGATATGGACAATGCCCCTTATCATATCCGGCGAGAAGGGAAGAAGAAAAAAACTACAGGAGTGGCTCAAAAGCAAGAACATCGCCTACAGTGAAATGCTGGCGATGAATCAGCTGCTTGAGTTGGTGTCATCTTTTAAATGACGCTTTCTGAGCAATGTATCGTATAGACAACGCAGCTGAAAGGGCTGATTGTATTTAAATTATGGGGTTTTACGTTCCAAAAACGCGATCTGATTATCAGGCACGCCGTAGTGGGGGACTCTGGATTAATTTTGACCACCTGGGGTTCTTAACGTGCATGGATGTTTTTGCATTCCACCCTTATCGAAATGCGGTCGCCGTGGCCGAAATTTGATCCCGCGACCTCGTGCTTAGCAGCGCAACGCCAAAGGCACTAAGCAACCGCGGCAAGTCGCCGGTTGCGTTTTACTCGGACTCCCGTCGTACCTCTGCGAATTTAATCCTATTGAGCTCGTGTGGGCTAAGGCAAAAATAGCATCGCTGCGGACAACAGCGACTTGAAGCTGTGCACAGTCGAGGACATCTTGAATGAGCAAATCACGCACGTAACGGCGTAAGAATGGAGGAAGAACATGCAGCCCGTGATGGAACTGGAGGCAAAGTTCCGACTTGAAACGTGTGCGAGCGACCACATCCAACGCGTCGTCATCCAACTGGGCAATGAAGACGCTGACATCGCTTGTGGCGTCGTCTTCTCGTATCGTGTCCCGTCTACGTTTAGCGCTGTTAACACCAGGATGGAAAACCAACAAGCCCAAGCTGCTATTCAGAAGAAAGCGACTCCGACTGCTAGCTGTCCGCCATTGAGCCACTCAACAAAGCATAACGGCTTATGTTTAATGAAAGAACAGCCCTTATTAGGGCTACTATAATTTTGCTGGTGCTAACGCTATAGCCGAGCATCCATCCCGTGTCCTCTAAAATAAAAAAAAAGGTAGGCAACCGTAATATTTCACTTAGGTGTCTCTTAGTGGCACTCGCACCTTGGCGTTGGCGTTCGTTAGGTTAAGCGAGTGAACGTCATTCCCCTGGCACGGTATTTGAGCGAGGAGGGAGCGCAGAACGCGCCACCTGGTAGGACGTATTCCTCTAGCGAGCCGCGCACGAACTAGGTGTTGTTGTCACGAAGCGTGCCTTACCAGAATCACCTAGACTACCTAGTCTAGGTGGTGTTGGCCATACGCGCCTTCTCTGCTGACGTCAGAGCATGTAACGCGTATGTGTGCTCGCGCGCAGCTGTTGCGAGTGGGCAGGCAAGCAGGTGAACGCCGGGAGAGGAGAAGCGAAAGAGGGGTGAATGACGTCACATCCGCTCTGCTAGACATTTTCAGCCTATGTCACGCAACTGTTTTCCATTAATTAGCCGGTTAAATATTATGCCACCTTGTGTGTGACGTCATTAGTAACGTCATTATTGCCACCTTCTACTTCCGAGTTTCCAGGAATTTCGCCAAAGTCGTTCTCACGTGGTGGGTCTCTAAAGTCTACGATTCTGTGCTCTTATGTGCGGTAATCAGATTTCTAATTAATTATAATTATTCCAGGAACTTCAGGAACTCAACCGATGACTAAACTTATGCTCTGATATTGTATCTATAATGAAATCCATGAATATTGTACTGCGCTGTCTTTTGCTATATTTTTTCTGATTTATTTTTGATTTCGTCCTTGGTCGTCTCAGGAGGTCAACCGGAAGTGCTCGGCAAGAAACAAGAGTGTAGCTGTAAGGTGGCAATCTGGGCTAGCTTGTGGAAGTTCATCTTGTAATTAGGAGGGTACTTCACTATAAGCACGCTATAAACTTCTGTTGTCCGTGTGTTTATAGCGTTCCCCTAAATTACATCAAGAAACAAGAGTGTCACTAACAGGCAGTTCATTTGATGGCATATTCCTTTTAATGGAAGCTCAGTTCCGAAAAAACAACGTCTTGCACAAATATCGTGCTCAATTTAAGTACTGGCATGGAAACATGCTTAAATGCTGGCAAATCCGAATGCAAACACAATTATTAACACTGAATAACTTTGTGGGGTCCAAAATGGTCATTCGGGCAGCCATTGTCGAGCTTTAAGGGCCCCGTGGTGAAACAGCAGTAGTCGAAGCACGTTAATAATAATATTTGGGGTTTTACGTGCCAAAACCACTTTCTGATTATGAGGCACGCCGTAGTGGAGGACTCCGGAAATTTTGACCACCTGGGGTTCTTTAACGTGCACCTATATCTAAGCACACGGGTGTTTTCGCATTTCGCCCCCATCGAAATGCGGCCGCCGTGGCCGGGAGTCGATCCCGCGACCTCGTGCTCAGCAGCCCAACACCATAGCCACTGAGCAACCACGGCGGGTTGAAGCACGTTTGGAAGGCACCGTCAGCAGTGTGCACTTCAAAGCGCAGTTGTGCCGTAGCTTTTGTTTAATTTGTTTATCTGGCTCGGGCAAGTAACGCTAATGCAAGCACAATTATTAGCCCCAGATAACGTTGCTAGCATGCTTTTGTCGTTTTATATACCGAAAAATGCAGAGTAAAGTTGAACGTGTTTTTTGAGGCAGTTTGTTCATTGCACAAGGCGTAGGCAAAGCGGCGCCCAGATTCAGGCAATAAAATTGGTGAATTAATAAATGGTGAAAGTTGCACAAGCTTCCGGGCCGCTGCTTTGCTGGGTTATATTCACTGAAGAATGCCTTTGTAACGACGAAAGCGTCTAACAGGAAATGACACTCTACTGCGCATTGTTACCTGCGTTTAAAATGTGTATCACCACATGTGATGGGCAGCGAAACCGTCAGTTTACTAAGACTGGAAGCGTGAAAAAAAAAGGAACATAGCAAGGTGCTGTTTCAAAATGTCGCACCCTTTCATGCGCACTTCTACTGAGCTGCCGCATGCACTGATGCGTAAACATACGAACAGAGGTAAAAGGCGAAGTTACTGTGCTACCCACATGATTGTTTTAACAAAATGTAGATGTAAACTTTTCTGATGTCATAGCTTATAGAGCTTTCTTTAGTACAAATTGTTTAATCACATTGCGGTAACAACACAAGAAGCAAGGACAGAATGGTAGCGGAAAACACAGCTAGAAGGCAGATTCAGAAGACAAGGTAGATGAGATAGAAATGCTCTAATGGGATCGAAGAGGCCAGCCCTACTATTCACAGGACTTGGTGCTTTGAATGAGACGAGTTAAATAAAGACGCAGCTTAAAGTAAACTTACAAAAACAAACGCAAATATAGAATAAAACAACATAAATACGAATAAACACAAACCTTCAAGAACCACAGGGGGTCAAAATTAATCCGTAGTCTCCCACTACGGCGTGTCTCATAATCCTGTTGTGGTTTCGGCGCGTACAGCCCCATAATTCAAATAAAGTTTAACACTTATGCCACGATGTCATATGCCGCGTGAGGCAATGACAATACTATCCTTCTCGGTGGTTATGAACAATGGCGCACAAGAGTGCCTCAAGCAAACACATCTCCCTGTGTGTTCTGTGTACTACGCAGCCAAACAGCAGTGGTGCACGCAAGGTAACGTTTAAGCATCAACTCACCACTCTCTTATTGCACTAAACGTTGAGTAAATTAAACATTCGCCGTCAACATCACCGTTAGTTATCGTCAACCAAAGCAAACAGCACTGAGAGCTTCGCTTGCGTCGATTCCCACAGTGCGTGGCATGCGCATGATTTTTTGTTTGTCGGGAATCTATGGGTCGTTTCACGGTACATCTCGGCCGTAGCCATACCCACACACAAGGGTATTGGGTACTTTGAACCGAAGCCACTCCATCCACGCGCCACCGCCGCTGTATACCGGACAGCAGGTCAAGGCAATATCCCTCTCGCAATCATTTCTCAAACGACCTCTTTGTGCAATGAGCACAGCCGGCAATTTTGGCTGTTGACGCATTGTTGCTTAACCGAGATCTTCGAGCCACCTCCTCTTTGTCTGGGCGGCATCTTCTGTAAGACGACTACCTAATACCTATTGCAAGTGCTTAGGGAAAAGGGCAGGAGCAATCAGGTTTTCTTTGTCTTTTTATTTTTATTTTTTGAGGGGGGGGGGGTGCTTCTCGTGCATGACAAGAGTTTGAAAAAGGCGCTTCGGTCGAAGCCATATCGACATTTGACTGTGAATTTTGGTTAGAATGTTTCGATTTCCAACAAAGCCATAAAAAAACATGACTACGGAATCTTGAAGGCGGCGCGACAAGGGCAAGTAAAGGAATTTAATGAGTTTCACTAGGGTGTTTTTTGTTTCCTTTCTTTTTTTTACACAAGAACTATATATAGTGGACAGCAGGGAGTTATAATTGTTGCGCGTTTGCAGTTTGTACGCAGAATAAGCGTTGCCTTCCACGTTGGTGCGCAGTTTACGAACATCCGAGAACGCCGGACTGGCGGCAGAATGTGGTGGGAACGAGGAGGCGCAAGCGAGTTAGCTTGCGCGATTCGCTCGGCCTGTAACGTAAATACTTTGCTGCGACCCATTGATGCGGTCTATACTGGCTGTAGTCTCAGGAACCGCGTCTTCATTCGAACTTTTTTAAAAGAGGTAATAAAGGGGCCGGCAAATGTTCAGGGTATTCTCGCGATTCCAAGACGTATTGCCACTGAATGCTGCATGCTCTGTAGCTCGATTCATTGAGCGCGGCGTCTATCGCTGCGATCGAGCTCGCTTACCCTAAGCTTTGTCCTCCGTGTGCACGTGCGCAGGACAAGCAGGTCTTGCTGCTGTGGCTGATGGAGACGGACCTGCAGCACTTCTACGCTAGAGAGGTCCAGGGTAAAGAAGTGCGTGTCGACCTGCAGGTGGGCAGCAAGGTGAGCATACCATACTGTTAACAGCGAGGATCATTTTGTCGGGGATGTAGGGAAGTATGTTGCCTGGCGATCGTTTTGAGATGAAACCACCGAATAACACTGGACTAATTGATGTGGTCAAGAGGGATCGAACAAGATTTGTTGCTTGAGGCAGCGTTTTCAGTTCAAGTGCTTTCCTTGGAAGCGTTTCTGTAGCTCTCTCTCCCCCACCCCCAGTGGGGAGGAGAATAAACGGGTGCGTAGAGTAGCGTGAGGGAAGTCGAAGTGCTAAATAAAAAAAAATGGAGGGGGGGGCGGCAGTGGCAGAGCGCGGCCGGTTCATTCAAGAAGTAGCGGTGACAAAAAAGCTGAAAAGAACCTACGCCTGGAAGCAGGCGCCGTTTGGCTTGTCCCTACGGTGCTCCGGCTCTGTTCGGAGAGATGCGGAGCCCTCCAGAGATTGGACTCAGAGGAGCAATGTCCAAGCCGAACGTTCAGCTGCTCCCAGAGCAATCAGAGTCACCGCACACGTGGTCGAGATTGTCGGATATCGGTCGCGCTCCCGTATCCAATATGAGAGCGCCTCCAAGCGCTCTGAGCCGGAGCGAGGCGCTCTGATGAATGAATCAGGGGAATGTGTTCTGAGCGCTCGATTTTGACCGGCGGAATTTAAAACGCCTCGCGACAACGTTGAAAAGCGATTAGTCGAATGTGCCATCAGTGGTATAAACACGTATTCCATTAAGAGTAATTAGTAGTGCATATTGGAAACAAAAGTTGAAAGACACTTTCGCATACGCGAAAGAGGATGAAGGCTTGTGCGCTTACGAGAGATTCATTACTTGACATTTTCATTCTAATGCCTTGTTACTTCCTATTGTTTTCTCCAACCAAAGCTTAAATTATGGGGTTTTACGTGCCAAAACCACTTTCTGATTATGAGGCACGCCGTAGTGGAGGACTCCGGAATTTCGACCACCTGGGGTTCTTTAACGTGCACCTAAATCTAAGTGCACGGGTGTTTTCGCATTTCGCCCCCATCGAAACGCGGCCGCCATGGGCGGGATTCGATCCCGCGACCTCGTGCTCAGCAGCCTAACACCATAGCCACTGAGCAACCACGGCGGGTCTCCAACCAAAGCTCGTGGGTTCGAGTGCCTTATTTAACCATGCCTTAATTAAATTCGCCTCAATTAATAACAAAGGCAGCGGGTTCGACACTCGACCTTCACGATGGCGATCCGCCTCTTTCATGGCGCGACGGCGCATGCGCCCTGCCCTAGCGGATTAGTCGCGAAACGCTTTGGAAGGGTCGCGCGCGTTGGCGCGCGCCGGGAAGTCCCCCTAAAAAAAAAAAAAGAAAACACTCAGACGCGCGCTGCTGCAAACACTCGTGCCGTGTACCGCGTTGAAACTCTACTGGTAGCTCGACGTCGGTGCGGTGCCGAAAACGTGCGTCGCGTAAGATCGCAACTCCACTTTAAAAGAGAAAGCGGCCAAGGCATCGTAGGAGTGGTCCGTACTGCACCGTGAGCCAGGTAGTTGCCGCCTTTCATAAATGACTCGCTAATTGAACGAAAAACCCGTGCGTTACACTTGGGCGACACTTAAGCACATCACGTTGCTGACGAAGTCTTCTTGCAGCATCGGTCCTCACTTGCTGGTGGTGGCAGCGCGTTCCTGACTGCACGTACTCGTAAAGCCAGGCAACACTGGGTCGATACAAGACCGACAAGACGCTCACTCCAATGATTGGCCGACTATTGTGCGCCACTGAAACCTTTTTATCATACCAGGTCAACAAGGACGCAACCGACAAGCGCGGGTTGTACTGCGACAGGCTTTCTTGTCGAAGGCACCGGCAAAATCTGCGTGCCGACCATCGTTCGACCGAACCCCGCGCGATTTGCCGTCCAAGCAGTTAGGTCGAACGAAACTGCTTTTATAGTTCAATTCTGGCATAAGCGATTTGAAATCAGCAACACTTCACTTCCCACGGCGCGTACACAATAAGCGGTGAGCGGCGACACAGCGCTGGGCCAACGTCTGTACGTCACCGTACCTGTAGGCTGTCGGCCGCATTCGCTACGTGTATGGGTGGGCTTGTACGTATTGCTTTGCCGACACATTTCTCAATTTCAGAGATGCACTGTATGCCTCTGCATCAAGCGGCGAACAAGAGACTGTGTATTCGGTATACAGCATCATACACAACCGCCTCGCTCATTTATACCAACGCTGTGTGAGGGAAGGCATGCGGGCGTTTTCGTGAGAGAACAACATGGCTTACAAATGAGCACTTATGCGAGCACAGTTTTCTCTACTAATGCTCTATGGCACGCTAAAACTAAGTGTGATGCAGTTAAAGAAAAGCGAGAATGAGTTAATTAACAGCCTTAATATATGTACCTGGATCACAGTTGCCGTTGTTTAGGTGGTTCGGCCATTGACTCGTCTCAGGGTGTAACAACATGGCACATGTGCGCAAATGTGCATGTTTTGCTACCTTTTGACACTATTTCATATCAGCGATGAACCTTTTCCACAATATTTGACGATAACAACGACCTGCGGCTGTAGATGTCGGTGTAAACAAGTGCACCGCTTTAATAAATCCGACACAGGAGGCTGCGCTCGAAGACTTCTGGAGTATGCGAAACGTCTAAATAATATGTAAAAGGAATACAAAAAAGTGACGTCCAAGTGCACAAATCAGCGAAAAATTCCAAGGCAGCCGTGCCACCAAACGGAACTCAGCGCGCCTTTATCGGCCGCACTCTTTGCAGAACAGCGCACTCAGGCCTGCGCACCCAGTAGTCATTGAGTGCTACATGGCATCAGGAACGACATGCTGTCCCGAAGAAGCCATTAATAATCATTCGCGATCCACGAAACGCACAACCGACGCGCACTCAACGTGAGAGCAGATATACAAATCAACCGGCGAAAGCCCCAGGACCCTTCCAAAACGTTTTCAGCGGCGTGCGGCAGAGAGCAGCACAGGAAAATGAAAGAGGCGGCTTGGACTCCGACTTGAAGATATGGCCTGTTCGTCCATATCTCCATGTTGGGTCGTGGGTTCGAGTGCCTTAATCAATTTCGCCTTAATTAACACCATAGGTCGTGGATTCGACTCCCACCAAAGCTCGTGGCGGACTCGAGTGCCTTAATTAACTGTATCTTCATTAACTGTAATTAAGTAATTTCGCCTTAATATAAAAATTCGTGGGTTCGAGTGCCTGAATTAACTCAATCTTACTGAACTGTGCTTTAATTGTCTTTGCCGTAATTAACGCCAAGGGTAGAGGTTCGACTCCCACCAAAGGTCGAGGGTTGGACCCCCAGTTTAGGCCTCATTGTATTTTGGTGCCATAACGCCGAACGGTCAGATTTTCGTCCCATGAGGCGGAGAAGGCTTTGGCCTTAATAATATTTTATTGCACGCATCCACTAAAGAAAGGTACAAGAATCGAGCCTGCCAAACTACATTGAGTTTGACTGGCAGTGCCAGGCAGGTAGCAACTAACTGCTAAGGATACGAGACAAGAAGCAGGAGTGTTGGAAATAAAAGTATTGGGCACGAACACGGCTTGCCGAAAGCTGACAGGGAGAGGAGAGATTAAGGAATTATAGGATACCTAAAGAAATTAGGACAAGACATTAACGTGCAGCTCGGGATGAAAGGAAGGTTATCACTAAGAAGTTAAATTAGTATAAAGTGGCATGTCAACAAACAAAAAAATATGGGTGCGAGCTCTGGTCTGACCATTTGCAACAGCGCGAAAAAAAAAAAAACGGTGCTGTTGGTAGTCTCGCCAGTGGTGCACCGTACATTGCAAGGCTACCTCTGAAGCTGCAATCAACAGGCATCGCAGAAGAAGAAAAATAACTGAAAACGACTGAGCTGTGAGCTCTGTCACCATCGGTTACATGCCTCTGGAGTAGCTTTGTCTCGGCTGATGGCTCCGCGTTCTTGTCGCGCTCTCCGATTACCTTGAACATCGAAGTTTCTCATAACGCTGCTGTGGTGAACACACTTCAAGCCATGGTGACCCCTGCCGGAAAAAAAAAATAAATAACCCGCGAATATATTTGCTCCCCTCTTGCTTTGTACAAATTATACATCCCTCATGGCCTCCGACATCGGGCGGTGCGCGATCGCGCCTCCTTATCCCGGAGGCCATGCATCCCCCCCTTCTGAAGATTCGTACCAATCCAATCTCTTGGATGGCATGACCTTTCCCCTCGATCGTGTGCGGTAGGGATAGGTGACAGGGAGTGTAAATTGACGTGTTCCGGATTAGGCACTTCGCTTCCACCTGAAGTTACGCCATCCTGGCCAGTCTGCGCCCCAGATAAACCATAGAGCACTAGATGACGCATGTTTCACACCAGAACACCACTCGACGTCTCCACCACGTAGCTTCGGCGCCGTTGCCCAGGGCTCTAACACGTGAAAGAACAAACACGAGCGCTGCACTGCAACTGACGGCAGTTGCAGTGCGACTAATTCCGTACCAATTCCATATCTCAGGACTCCGTGTTGGGTCCAGTTTTGTTTTTGCGCTACGTAAATAATTTGTCAGACACAATTCTTCCTCCTAATATTACCGTACGTTTATTTGCGGGTAAGTGTTTAATTTACTGAGATATAAACGGCTGCCACCACCAAATCGCAGTAAATTCTGCGCTGCAGGTTGTCGCGGCCTGGTGCGAGAAAAACAAAATGAAAATTAACTTCAGCAAGACATCTTACATGCGGCTGACTAAAATAACTAAAAGCATGTTAGCATTCGACTACGATATTGGCGGACACCAGTTAACGCAAGTTGACTCTTTTAAATATCTTGGCTTAACAATATCTTCATATTTAAACGAGAAAACGCACAATACGGACATTTGCTCAAAAGCTGAGAGAAAATTGTGGCTTCTCAGAAGTAAGTTAAAGCTCGCTACTCTGAAGTCGAAGTTAACGATGTATGTAACCCTTGCGCGTCCCTCTAGCGACCGCTGTGTGGAATCGGCACCAAAAATGTCTGAATAAAGACAAGATTGAAAAAGTCTGGAGAAGAGCGACTCGATTCATATTGTCGAAATAGACGCACAAATTCTGTTACTAATATGTCAGATGATCTTCAACTTGCTAAGTTTGCTGAATATAGAAAAATCGCGAGACTAAAATTATTGTATCAATTACACTGTAATTCACTTAATTTGAATGCTGACCTTGACTTAAAACTACGTTCTTCTCGCACCTTAAGAATTTCCCATAAAAACAATTAAAACCAATCACAGCGCGAAAAGAGTGCTTTAAATATTCACTATGCCCTAAAACAACAGAAGAATGGGATTCCACTCCCCATCCCCGCCACCACAGTCCTTCAATCAGCCTCATTAAAGCAATTTGAAGAGTGGCTTTCATCTCATTTCCGTTGCGGAAATTAAAGTTTTACGGATACCTCGCACTGCTGATTTACAAGCTGCAGCACTGCTTCTCTTGTTCTCGATTATTTTTTTAGCACTATGCATATGTGAACGCCTGACTATTTTTCTATTTTTTCTTTTTTTTTCTTCTCTCTTTTGCCTCCTCATTGGTGTCCCATGTGATTTGCTCTGTAACATATTATGCGCTATGTACCCACTTGCACATCTAGATCTGCTTATTATTGGTATTATTTTATGTTCGACTAAAGCACTGCCTATTATTCACGTATTGTCTTGCGTATTTGTGTTTATTTTACCCGCCAGGTAACGACGCTCGGGTTAACAGTATCAATAAATAAATCAGTAAATAAATAAATAAGTAGATAAATAAATAATTAAATAAATATTTTTACATCAGCACTGCAGACTCTAGATGGCCGTGTAGCCGTCGCAGTCCGTTTGCTCATAAACAAGTATTCGTTAATTAACTTTCTAATTATTGGTTTTACCGACAGCATTGCAAAGGTAGTATTGAAAGAGGAATCCACAGCAGGCAGAAGCAATTCACGTGATTTTACGAACGCCATCAGATCATGAGATATGACCGTGTATTTCGTGGCACATTTTGGAAGCGCCTGTATCGAATCTCGGTCGTAGTTCTCTCGGCGTTGCTATACGAACATGCCTTCAGCGATGAACGGCCCGGGGACCCGCGCTTCCGGGCGTCTCGACACCTGACGAGACATGTCGCCGCCCAATGCTGGCTAAGGTCTCTCCCGGTTGGCCGCTGACGGTGTCGTAGACGTCGAACGCTTAGAGATCCGCACTGCGCGTTTCTGCACTATCGCTGACATGTATAGACGCGGCCCATGCGGGGGTGCAGCTCAAACGCCTACCGTATACTCTTGCTTAGATTGGGTAGGTTGAGTGCGGGCAAAAAAGATGCTTGTTTGGGTGATAGTCATGAAAGCTCGTCTGGTCAGGTAGCATATTATAAAACAGTTAAATGTTCAGTATTTCGTTACCACGCCAATAGAGATCGTTAAATTTGATCGACAGTTTTTTATTGACTTTGTTGAACATTCCGTTGGAATTATTCTACTAGGAACATTATGCACCGTCTGAGATGACGACTTAACAGTGATTATTTGTCAGATATGACAATTTCTGGCAGATTGGGCAGCCTGGAAAAATAAACCTTCTAGTGGAGGTATCGTTGAACTAGCCTCCAATATGCGCCTTGCACTTCTTCAATAAAACGACCCAAAATTCCCGCTTTGGTCGACTCGGCAACATAATTTTTAAATAGCTCTGCCAGTGAAGATACGCAAGCTTCTCTCAGGTTGCCAATTTTCCGATCCCCCGTATGGGCTGTTAACGATGTCTCAAACAATGGTGAACGCTCGTGAGTGCGTGTTATCTTGGTAAGTGTGTTCGACTGATATCAAGTGTAACCTTATTTATCCACAGTGGGTTTCTTTTATGTATCAGCGCTTCAAGACCATGGGTACAAATTAGTACGAGCAATCATTCCCGTAGTGTTGTTTTCACTCACACAAGAGCACGCAGTCGATTTCAGACTGGCCTTCGACGGCAGCTTGACTAGCAGTCTATTCTCTCAGATTTTGAACACCGTCTGTGAAAGTTCCGTTATTCATTACTGTACCATATTGTACAGCACTCCACATTACTGTACAGCATTACACGTGAACTGAACAAAGCACTGCGGTGTTCCACCGCCAGTTGAACGCACACTGAACCATGCACCTTGCTTGAACAGCAAAACTGATCGAACGCCATAATCAAGTATGAGGAGGCTTCTGCATGCGCTCTGACCTGGCAAGCATTATTTCGCGAGACTAAAGAATGCTGCAAAAATACAAACCACGTGCCTGCTGCAGTGAACAAAATCCATTGGTCCCCGTACAATAGGAACTTACCCGTTTTTACATTTGCGGAAGCTACTGCTTTCTCGCATAGCATGGGCATCACTATGGTTAGTACTGACGCCAACAAATCTTCATAATAATTTTTTGCGTGATCTAACTTACAAATGTTTGGAGCTAGGAACCAGGTGCATGTTTTGTACATTTCAGATTTTTTGTACTCTCATTCCTTATACTAAAGATAGGAAATTATTTCTTTTATTGGGGTTCCTTGAAGTGCTTCTTTGGAGTTTCACCTAAGAATTCTCAAAAATTGTCAGAGCAATTATTATTGCTATACATCCATTCAAAATACCAGTGATCAAGCTTTAATTTTATGTATAGCAGTATACATAGAGACAACTGCGTCTTGGAATGAAATGTGGAAACGTAAAAAACACCGAACATGAGCGCATCTCTAGCGGTAACGAAAGGGCCGAGTCAAAAAGTATTTGACGTTCTGGAACCCATACTGAGGCTCTTTGTTTAAAGCGTAGGCGGCACGCACATTGTATTGGTCAGTTTACATACGCACAACGTGATGTAATGAGTAGAGATCAACTTCGGGCCTAGTGTTAGGTGTCGCCTGTATGATTTGAGCATGTCTCGTTATGGCGTTCTTTTCTGTTGCGGTAATTGACGCGTTTTCCAAGTTGATGATGTGATTGCACTTGCGCACTTGTCTGGCCTGTAGTTGAACAGCGAAGGATGAACTGTAGCCTAGGTTATTGCAATGTGCGCGATGTGGAGCCTCCCGCTTGTCCATGTCTCTATACCGCGAGGCGTCGTTGAGCCGTCGAGATTCGTATAGGTGGAAAAATATAACGGCAACTCTCATTTCGGTGTAATGGTGTTAAAAAGTGCGCAAAATTATAGCAATATAGGTGCACCATAGTGTTAATACCAAACAAACGCACGGTTCTATCACCAGGAACGTTGTGGATAAAATAGAGCGCACAAATGTTCGACCATGTTTGGCCACGGGGAAGGTTCAGGTTACGCTTTTATTTATTAACTGTGCTTCACGTTGTCTGTGCGTTACGCAGCTGCGCTACATGAAAACTGATGTCTCAGACGCCCTCGTGACCACATGGAAGTCAGACCCCGCTGTTGGCCAGTACCAAATTGAAGAGGAAGTGATGGAGGACACGCTGTA
The DNA here is from genome assembly GCF_050947875.1 of Dermacentor variabilis. NCBI lineage: Eukaryota > Metazoa > Arthropoda > Arachnida > Ixodida > Ixodidae > Dermacentor > Dermacentor variabilis. The sequence goes on from NW_027460346.1 coordinate 6,498,592, forward strand.
CTACATTCGTGCATGCTGTAATTCCATGGGCGCCACCTCCGAGCGCTTCCACGTTGTTTTCCTGCCAGGAGTGGTGGTCCAGCCTTAGCGCCCTCTGTGTGGGTGCGTGTGTGCAGTCTCTCGCTTGAATAAAGTTTCTGCAGCTTCCTTCCTGTTGTGCGTACTTATTATGGCGCAATATGGACGCGAAGTAAAGTGAAGTAAGACCAGAGCAGGAAAGAGCGGTGCCGCAGAAACAGACTGCAGTTTACGTGATGGCATATGTTGAGCACGAAACGCCTCAAGTGTTTGAAGTATAGTTATCGGGGTGAGCTAACACGAGAATGTTAGCAGCGGTTCAGGCGTAAGGTGTTAGATTCGTGTAGACAAACCCGCAGGCAATATCCTTTGGTTTCAGTGACTGATTCTACGAGCAGTGCTTCTGAACGCTCGACTCCTCGATGAGTTCAGAGACTCGGGAGACTTTAGAGAACTCCAGTGACACCTGAAAAACCCCCTTGTCTGTACAGAAAGAAAAAGTCGGAGCTTCGCCCGAAAGGCGAAGCATCGATTGTGGTAGCAAATTAGCAGACAGCTGTACGATGTACGGATCGTAGTTTTATCGGCCCTGTAGACTTGTAAACATTCACTTACTAACCAAATTAACAAGGATGATGTCGCGCGCGCACAAGCAAACATGAACGCATCACACTCCATTACCGCGGACACACGCCGTCAAAACGCTGGCGTGAGGAAGCGCAGCAACAGCAGTGAGCGAAGTGATCTTCCGGCTGCCTGTCGTTTCAACGCAAACAGCGTCCACGCAGCTATGGGCCGTCCGCGCACCTAGACTCTGTCCCTCGTCGCAGATCGCTTTCAAGATATTGTTAAGTGTGGAAAGACATAGACGAAAGAGGCTATTTAAAGGCTATTTACACTGGATTCAGACAGCCAGGCCGACGCTCGCCCGCGCCAAGGGCAGATGCCCACTTCATCATCGTTCTCGCGGCGGCTCGTCTCTTGAGCATCTCTCGATGATATCGTAATACTGCCTCACCCTCGCCTCCCCCCCCCCCCTCCGGCGGCAAAAGCGCCGCCAGGGTGCTGCTAAATATCCAAGGCACGTGGAGAGTTGTAGGGCTTGAGTTGGGCGACGTGGACAATGTCACTGGCTGTCACAGCTGAGGACGTAGTGGGCGTGGCTAGAACGATTTCATAGGTGAGATCGGTCAATTGGCGTAGCACGCGATATGGGCCTGTGTAACAGGAAAGCAGTTTTTCACAAAGGCCAGCTTTTCGCGATAGTGACCAAAGCAACACGAGGGTGCCGGGCACAAAATGGACGTCACGGTGACAGAGGTCGTAGCGTTGTTTCTGTTTGTCTTGAGACATTCGTAGACGAGCGCGCGCAAGTTGGCGAGTATGGCCAGCATGGCCAGCATGGGCGATTGCATCACGGGTATAATCGTTAGTTGAAGCTGTGGTGGACGGAAGCACAGCTAGCGTCCAGTGGTAGCGTCGGTTCTCGGCCATACAAGACGTAAAACGGGGAAAAGCCAGCAGTTTAGAGACGGGAAGAGCTGTAGGCAAAGGTAATGTAAGGTAGAGCCAGGTCCCAGTCACGGTGGTCGTATGAAACGTATTTGGATAGCATGTATGTAAAGGTGCGGTTCAAACGCTCAGTGAGGTCGTTCGTATGAGGGTGGAAGGAGGTGGTAAATTTATGCTGTCTGGAGCAGCCACGCATGATGTCGTGAATTACTTTGGCCACTAACGTACGGCTACGGTCTGTTAGCGATTGACGCGGAGCACCATGCATCAAAATGATATCATTTAGGAGGAAGTCTGTAACATCAGTTGCGCAACTGGTCGGAAGAGCGCGGTTTACGGCGTAGCGGGTCGCGTAGTCCGCCGCGACTGCAACCCACTTGTTTCCTGATGTAGATTCCAGAAATGGGCCGAGAAGGTCTAAGCCGACATGATGGAAGCGCTTGGCAGGGATCTCAAGCGGCTGCAGGTAACCGGCGGGGAGCTGGGAAAGCTTCTTGCGTCGTTGGGAAAGTTCACAAGCGGCGACGTAACGTCGTACGGAATAGGCAAGGCCCCGCCAGAAAGAACGGCAACGTACACGGTCATAGGTTCGAGATACGCCTAGGTGTCCTGCCGTTTATGGTTATATTGCGCTTAGTTTTACACTGACGATTTTAAGTGAAGGACAAGACGTGGACGTACGTAGCGCAAACTACCAACTGTTTAACACTGTTTAAGAACACGCTTATATACAAGGAGATATAGCGCGGGGGGGGGGGTACATAAAAAGATATGACAAGGTGCCGACATGTGATCATAGTTCGGGCCAGGCATACATCGTTCACTTGCGCAAGAGGGTGAACGCAGGATCCCGAGGGCAATCCTAGTGCTACGGTCTGTCAGACTAAGCACGTGAAGAAGTACATGGAATGTGCTACTTGAGTGGTTTACCAAATCCCACTAGATTGCGGGAAAGTATACATTGGGCAAACTGGACGTTGTCTAAATGATAGGTTCATCATCATCAACATCAGCCTAGTTACGCCCACTGCAGGGCAAAGGCCTCTCCCATACTTCTCCAACTACCCCGGTCATGTACTAATTGTGGCCATGTTGTCCCTGCAAACGTCTTAATGTCATCCGCCCACCTAACTTTCTGCCGCCCCCTGCGACGCTTCCCTTCCCTTGGAATCCAGTCCGTAACCCTTAATGACGATCGGTTATCTTCCCTCCTCATTACATGCCCAGCCCATGCCCATTTCTTTTTCTTGATTTCAACTAAGATGTCATTTACCTGCGTTTGTTGTCTCACCCAATCTGCTCTTTTCTTATCCCTTAACGTTACACCCATCATTCTTGTTTCCATAGCTCGTTGCGTCGTCCTCAATTTCAGCAGAACCCTTTTCGTAAGCCTCCAGGTTTCTGCCCCATATGTGAGTACTGGTAACACACAGCTGTTATACACTTTCCTTTTGAGGGATAGTGGCAACCTGCTGTTCATGATTTGAGAATGCCTGCCAAACGCACCCCAGCCCATTCTTATCCTTCTGGTTATTTCAGTCTCATGATCCGGATCCGTGGTCACTATCTGCTGTTGGAATCTCAGCGCTGACGCCCGTTATTGCAAATGGGTCGCAAGCCCCAAGGGTAGCGTTGGCCTGGCGGCCTGGGGCACAACTGGAAGCATCCGAAGGTCCGAGCAAAGCATGAGTCGACTGCTAACAGAACAACTTGTTTATTCTATCATCGCATAAGAGCGGGCGGTCAGGTCGACCGAAGTGGAGAGACGGGAGAGCACGTTACTCAACAGAAGAAATCGGAGCCTCTCTCGGCGTCCGGGGGCAGCTGCTTTTATACTCTCGCAGTTGAGGGCAAGAAGGAACGTCTCTATAGACGCGCACGTGACGTCGCCGCTCGGGCACGTTGGGACGAGTAGGTGACGCATCCGCCGGGCCGGCGCCGCTCGGGAACGTTGGGACGAGTAGGTGACGCATCCGCCGGGCCGGCGCCGCTCGGACACGTTGAGATGAGTAGGTGACGCATCCGCCGGGCCGGCGCCGTTCAGACCTCCTCGCTTCACAGTTGGGGGAGCTCCTCTCCCCGGCTGCCGCGCTTCGACAAGCGTGGGCACCAACATGCACACACACACACACACACGCACACGAAGACACGTGGCCTTTGAACATGCCTGGACGCGCTTGGCGGGGAGGCGTAGCGGCGGCGCTGAACGGGCCAAAATGTCTGCCGCTTTGAACGAAGCCCCGGCGTCCGTTGCATCCGCGCCGGCATTACCGCGCGTCGTAGGCGAAACGTAACACTGCCCTAAGTACATGTATTCCCTTACCACTTCCAGTGCCTCGCTACCTATCGTAAACTGCGGTTCTCTTCCGAGACTGTTAAACATTACTTTAGTTTTCTGCAGATTAATTTTCAGACCCACCCTTCTGCTTTGCCTCTCCAGGTCAGTGAGCATGCATTGCAATTGGTCTCCTGGGTTACTAAGCAAGGCAATATCATCAGCGAATCGCAAGTTGCTAAGGTATTCTCCATCAACTTTTATCCCCAATTATTCCCACTCCTGGTCTCTGAATACCTCCTGTAAACATGCTGTGAAGGGCATTGGAGAGATCGTATCTCCCTGTCTGACGCCTTTCTTTATTGAGATTTTGTTGCTTTCTTTGTGGAGGACTACGCTGGCTGTGGAGCCGCTATAGATATCTTCCAGTATTTTTACATATGGCTCATCTACACCCTGATTCCGTAATGCCTCCATGACTGCTGAGGTTTCGACTGAATCAAACGCTTTCTCGTAATCAATGAAAGCTATATATAAGGGTTGGTTATATTCTGCACATTTCTCTATCACTTGATTGATAGTGTGAATATGGTCTATTGTTGAGTAGCCTTTACGGAATCCTGCCTGGTACTTTGGTTGACAGAAGTCTAAGGTGTTCCTGATTCTATTTGCGATTACCTTAGTAAATACTTTGTAGGCAACGGACAGTAAGCTGATCGGTCTATAATTTTTCAAGTCTTTGGCGTCCCCTTTCTTAAGGAATAGGATTATGTTAGCGTTCTTCCAAGATTCCGGTACGCTCGAGGTTATGAGGCATTACGTATACAGGGTGGCCAGTTTCTCTAGAACAATCTGACCACCATCCTTCAACAAATCTGCTGTTACCTGATCCTCCCCAGCTGCCTTCCCCCTTTGCATAGCTCCTAAGGCGTTCTTTACTTCTTCTGGCGTTACCTGTGGGATTTCGAATTCCTCTAGGCTATTCTCTCTTCCACTATCGTCGTGGGTGCCACTGGTACTGTATAAATCTCTATAGAACTCCTCAGTCACATGAACAATCTCATCCTTTTTAGTAATGATATTGCCGGCTTTGTCTCTTAACGCACACATCTGATTCTTGCCTATTCCTAGTTTCTTCTTCACTGTTTTTAGGCTTCCTCCGTTCCTGAGAGCCCGTTCGATTCTATCCATATTATAGTTCCTGATGTCCGCAGTCTTACGCTTGTTGATTAGCTTAGAAAGTTCTGCCAGTTCTATTCTAGCTGTAGGGTTAGAGGCTTTCATACATTGGCGTTTCTTGATCAGATCTTTCGTCTCCTGCGATAGCTTACTGGTTTCCTGTCTAACGGCGTTACCACCGACTTCTATTGCGCACTCCTTAATGATGCCCATGAGATAGTCGTTCATTGTTTCAACACTTCCTGAGTTAAAGCCGAATACCTGTTCTGTAGCTTGATCCGGAATTCCTCTAGTTTCCCTCTTACCGCTAACTCATTGATTGGCTTCTTGTGTACCAGTTTCTTCCGTTCCCTCCTCAAGTCTAGGCTAATTCGAGTTCTTACCATCCTATGGTCACTGCAGCGTACCTTGCCGAGCACGTCTACATCTTGTTTGATGCCAGGGTTCGCGCAGAGTATGAAGTCGATTTCATTTCTAGTCTCACCATTCGGGCTCCTCCACGTCCACTTTCGGCTAACCCGCTTGCGGAAAAAGGTATTCATTATCCGCATATTATTCTGTTCTGCAAACTCTACTAATAACTCTCCTCTGCTATTCCTAGAGCCTATGCCATATTCCCCCACTGAATTGTCTCCAGCCTGCTTCTTGCCTACCCTGGCATTGAAGTCGCCCATCAGTATAGTGTATTTTGTTTTGACTTTACCCATCGCCGATTCCACGTCTTCATAAAAGCTTTCGACGTCCTGGTCATCATGACTGCATGTAGGGGCATAGACTTGTACCACCTTCAATTTGTACCTCTTATTAAGTTTCACAACAAGACCTGCCACCCTCTCGTTAATGCTATTGAATTCCTGTATGTTACCAGCTATTTCCTTATTAATCAGGAATCCGACTCCTAGTTCTCGTCTCTCCGCTAAGCCCCGGTAGCACAGTACGTGCCCGCTTTTTAGCACTGTATATGCTTCTTTTGGCCTCCTAACCTCACTGAGCCCTATTATATCTCATTTACTACCGTCTAATTCCTCCAATAACACTGCTAGACTCGCCTCACTAGATAACGCTTTAGCGTTAAGCGTTGCCACGTTCAGATTCCAATGGCGGATTGTCCGGATTTAGGGATTCTTAGCAGCCTCTGCTGCGCCACAGGTCTGACCGCCGCTGTGGTCAGTTGCTTCGCAGCTGCTGGGGGCTGAGGGCCGGAGTTTGATTGCTGTATTCATATAGGAGGTTGTGGCCAAGTACAGTACCAGGGTGGCCAACCCTGCTCTGGTGAGGGAGTGCGTAGCCGGTTCTGGTCACCGGGATCAGGCCGCACTCCAGGCCTGTTTATGCAATTTTATCAACACGCGGATTTTTTTTAATCCGGTGGAAAATTGGGCGGCACCGGGATTCGAACCACGGTCCTCTTGCACGGGAGGCGGATACTCTACCGCCCCCGCAGGAGTTAAAAAATTAAATTATGGGGTTTTACGTGACAAAACCACTTTCTGATTATGAGGCACGCCGTAGTGGAGGACTCCGGAAATTTTGACCACCTGGGGTTCTTTAACGTGCACCTAATTCTAAGTACACGGGTGTTTTCGCATTTCGCCCCCATCGGAATGCGGCCGCCGTGGCCTGGATTCGATCCCGCGACCTCGTGCTCAGCAGTCTAACACCATAGCCACTGAGCAACCACGGCGGGTCCCGCAGGAGTTGTGCGCCTCATTTCACCTACAGTGGTGCCCTATTTGATCAGTCAAGGTGGACCAATCTGAGCTCGGTTATACCGCACGGATGGCACTCGGCTGGAGAACCTCGTATTTATGACCTGCACATGTGTGGCCATATATAATTGACCATATATATCTTTTTTTTTTTTTTGAAGGAGGGTTCCCGTACAGTGATAAAATAAAGGAAAAGACATTAAAAAGAAAAAAAGAAAAAAAATTTTGGGGGAAGAAAAGGAACATAAGAGGTGATTTGAACTCTGACCCTTGGATGTTGCCCGGAAAGATAGCTCAGTCGGTTGGTTCGTCAAGCCCCAGGTTACTTTCAAGCGCCATAACTCCTGCTCCGAGCCTCAAACTTACTTGGGAAAGGACTGATGTTGTCCGCGATGGTGGATTCCGAGTGGTTGGAAGGTATATTTTCTTGGAGAAATGGCCGCCCGAGGAGAAGAGCGAACTTGAGCGGCTTTAGAGACTAGGAAAACTGCCTTAAAATATTTAGACTTGAGGGAAAGCTTCGTTAACAAACTATAACACGGCAATCAGCACTCGAATACGACGAGAGAAATTATTGAGACGTGGAAAACTCCCTTGAAATAAATATGGTTTGCGAGACAAATGCGTGTAAGTATTGAACTTCTTAAAAGATGAGGGGAAATATGCGCTCACCGAGAGGTCACCGTCCGCACGAGACCACCACCAGGCAACTTACTGAGACGTGGAGGGCTTTCCGGCTGGAAACAAAGCCCCCCATTCCCGTCGGTCAAGTGCTGAAAACGTGTTTTTCCGATCGCTCAAGGTTGCGAGTACATAGTGTAACTCTAGCGTCTAGGAAAAGCTTAAACAGGTGCGAGGGCGGCACGCATAGCGTGGGAAGCTAGCCGCCAGAATAACTATCGCAGGGACTGCTGCTGACGAGAGCGAAATACCTTCGTGTAATTACAATGAGCGCATGCGCGCGCTGTTGCTTTTCCTCTGCGTGTAGTAGTTAAGAGCGCCAGTTTAAGGGCGGAGAAGAAGGAAGGAAAGGAAAGTCTCAAGCAAAATTGCAGCGCCGTGGTTTTAAAGCGCACCCGGGGTAGAGAAACGGAAGGCGATATAAGCGTGCGTGGCCATGATACGCACACGACAAACTGCCTTAAAATATTTAGACATGAGGGAAAGCTTCGTTAACAAACGATAGCACAGCAATCAGCACTCGAATATAATTATAACCCTAATAATAACTGTAGGTTACAGGAGCACAAATACACGTGCCAGCTTCTGACAGCACCTAGCAATTTGGCTGCACACTGCAAACAATGCAAATGCTCTCCGCTACTAGAAAGTACCACAGTCATTGGCACATGAAAACAAAAACGGAGCGAGAAATATGGGAGGCGCTTGCGATAGCTAAAGAAAGAGATGTGCGTAAGCACTCCGTCCATCGCGCTTATCGAAGCTGAGGTCGAGTTTGCCGGGGCGAACGGGTGCAACTGATCGATGTATGCCTGGCCCGAACTATGATCACATGTCGGCACCTTGTCATATCTTTTTATATCCCCCCCCCGCGCCATATCTCCTTGTATATAAGCGCGTTCTTTAACAGTATTAAACAGTTGGTAGTTTGCGCTACGTACGTCCGCGTCCTGTCCTTCACTTAAAATCGTCAGTGTAAAACTAAGCGCAATATAACCATGAACGTTCACCAACTAGCCCCCTTCATTGCTTTACTAAATGTCCTGCCGTTGGTGCGTCGTGAAGCTCTTCGAGAACGGTTGAGCGGAGATGTTGAGGTATTACAAGTAGGAACTCATAGCCGTCCGGATGAAGGTTACGATGGTACAGAGTACCGTCGCGGAGGACGAAGAGGCGTAGAGTAGCGTCGGCCGTAGAGTGTTCAAAACGGCGATGAGTGCTCTGATGTGGGCGTCACGACGTTGCTCGTCGGCGAAATGAAGCAGCTGTGATACATGGAATGCGCAAGTAGTACTGTCAAAATTGGAGGAGTCAGAGTCGTCAACAGGGTAACGCGAGAAGCTGTCAGAGTCTTGGTGCAGGCGACCAGACTTGTACACCACGGAATATGAAAATTCTTGTAGCCTCAAAGCCCATCTACCAAGCCGGCCTGTAGGATCTTTTAGCGATGAGAGTCAGCAGAGAGCATGACGGTCAGTGACTACGGAAAAAAGGCGACCGTAAAGGTAAGGACGGAACTTCGCAACCGTTCAGACAAGAGCAAGGCATTCGCGTTCCGTAGTGGAATAGTTGCGCTCCGATGGTGCTAGTAGGCGGCTCGCATAAGCAATAACGCGATCCTGGCCACGCTGACGCTGGGCTAAGACGGCACCTACGCCATGACCGCTGGCGTCTGTACGCAATTCTGTAGAGGCATCAGGGTCGAAGTGGGCGAGAATGGGTGGTGAGTTGAGAAGAGTGACGAAACGAGAGAAGGCGGCGGTTTCTGACGTACCCCGCACCTCCACCAGACTGTTACGTGTGGAAAGACATAGACGAAAGAGGCTATTTACAGGCTATTTACACTGGAGCCAGACAGCCAGGCCGACACTCGCTCGCGCCGAGGGCACAGACTCACTTCATCATCGTTCTCGCGGCGGCTCTTCTCTTGAGCATCTCTCGATGATATCGTAATAATATAAAGCCCTCGCGGCCGCGCCATATGCAGTTGCCGCCGGAATGGAAAGCACCCCCCCCCCTCCCTCTGACATCTTGCGCGCGACGGAAGACGCCGCGATTCATCCTCACTATCGTCCCTTGCACGCGCAAGATTGAGCCACCATCTTCGGCTCACCCTCGCACGATTTCACTCGCACGTAGAGCACAGGCGCCTGGAGTGTCCATATAATTGCTATCGCAATAAAACTGGATGGCACTAGAGCTTTACACGAACCCGATGAAGTCGAAGTCGAGTCGGGTTGAGGAGCCGAAGACTTTGTCATCAGGTATATGTAAGCGCGAGCGGGTGAGGCCGAGCGAGCGTAGAGCCGAATTCAGTTAACCCGCCTCCAAGAGATGTATTCGCTCGCCCAATCAGCTTGGCGATGTGGATTTCAACGCGGTCAGGCGAAGCTGGATCAGCTGGACGTCTGATTCGACCCGTGGCGTCGAGTTCATGCAAACGAAGCTTTTAAGATGCGCCGCGCACCACTCTAAAGAAACACGTACCTGACATGCAGCAGTAGAAATGCGCGCTCTCTGAACTGCTCTCACTTGCAGGACACGCACGTCACGTCTCGATTTGCTGCGGTGGAGTGGCACGGTCTCTAGTGCTGGGTCTCGCCGCCGTGCGGACGATGCGGCGAAGGGTCGTCGCGTGGCACAGGAGGTCAACGTTTATACAAAGTATAAGCGTTGGCCGATGTTCTCATGCAGTGTTTGGCTACGATTCGCTATGCAGCGCCTTATTGCGCTGTTATTCCGCGAAATTGATAGACCCTGTCTCACGGCCGAAGAGCGACAGCGAAATTCAAGTGTGTAATCGACTAATTAAAACTGCTGAATTAATTACTTTATGGCACACATTCCAATTTATGAATTGTAGCCGCTGAGTTTGCAAGGTGTATCCACTTGGAATTAATATCCAGGATGACACCAGTTTGGAGATATGCGCCCTCAAACTCGCCGTAAAAATGCACCCTTGTTCCACATACACTTTCAACAAAACTCTCTTATCTGCATTGAAGCACAAAAACAACTGTAACGCCCATGCGTTTTGTCCCACATTTTGCGCGGATCGACGTAGCACGCCGCTGCCATTTCAGAGGCCACACGTACTGCAAAGATAAGTTATATTTCTCTCTTTCCGAGATCGTATATATATATATATATATATATATATATATATATATATATATATATATATATATATATATATATATATATATACTTCTAATTTATTGAAGTCAAAATCAGCAATTATGTAATACCGATAATGCTCTCGCGATAACGAAAATAGCCAAATTGTGTTACTGAGCCAGCCGCTTTTCATGACGCTGCATGACTACAATGTGGAAGCGAGAGCACGCGATTTTTGTTGTGTTTGACGCTAGATTGTAAATTCCCTACTGCATGCAGTGCAGTAATATTTGGCCCCCATGTTCACAACAGCCTCTACGACAGATCGACAACGTTTTCTTGACCCGCCGCGCTTGCTATGGTGTTGGGCTGCTGAGCACGAGGTCGCGGGATCGAATCCCGGCCACCGCGGCCGCATTTCGATGGGGGCGAAATGCGAAAACACCCGTGTACTTAGATTTCGGTACTCGTTAAAGAACCCCAGGTGGTCGAAATTTCCGGAGACCTCCACTACGGCGTGCCTCATAATCAAAAAGTGGTTTTGGCACGTAAAACCCAATAAAAAAAAGAACGTTTTCTTACTATGTTCAAAAACTATTTCAGGGCCCCTTTAACGTTCACCGAATGCATAGTACGCGGGTGTTTTTACATTTCGCCCCCACAGAAATGCGGCCGCTGCGGCCAGGATTTGATCCCGCGACAACACTGTAGTTTCCATTACGCCAAAGACGAACTCGGCAAATTTATAGCATTTGATCAACTGTCTTCCGAAAGCTTCGCTTCACATAGATTCCAACACGTGCCCTGGAACTACATAACTTTTTTCTCTCTATTTATCTGAAAACTTGTCCGTCTCCCAGCGATTGCAGTTTTCCGGCACATTAAGCTTTATTTAATTCTGCCTTTGCCAGCATTTTCAGCCTCATGGCTCGAGTTCCGATCCAGAGTGAATGCCGAGTTTCAGCCATTGCCGCAGAATACGGCCACTTGAAACACGTTCCTCGGTCGATCCCCAGGCACAGGTGACGGGGGGTGTGAGGTACGAAGCCCGCTCCAGCGCAAAGCCTTCGACGAGATACTTCGTGTGCCCGGGTGAAGTTATGGGGAAGGAAGTGGACACACTGCATGGGGAATTAGGGCGTGTGTGTCCCGTCGGAGGTTACTTTTTAGGGCTTCATGGAGAGCATGTGGGTCCGACGGAAGTGACGCTGGTGTCTCAGATGAGGGAGGCGGTCGAGCGATTTGGTTAAGCAACTTCGCGCCTGTACCTACTGTACCTTAGTACCGAACTGTGAGGAAGTGTGTATAATCTGTAGTTTTATTAGCATATATGTAGCGTCCTTGTCACTTGCTTCAGGTGCTTCACTGTACCATGTGAGAGAATGAGAATTTGAAAGTTCGTGATGCGCAGTAAGGTGTAAGGCATAATGACTTTATGGCATTGTTTATGACATCGTTTATTCGTCATCATCATCCTCATCATCAGCAGCAGGCTCCCATTTTCATGTCCACTGTAGGACGAAGGCGTCTCCCAGCAATCTCCAATTATCCCTGTCTTGCTCTAGCTGATTCGAACTTGCTCCTGCAAATTTCCTAATTTCATCACCCCACCTAATTTTCTGCCGTTCTCGATTGCGATTCGCTTGCCTTCACACCCATTCTGTAACTCCAATTGTCCATCGCTTATCTGCCCTGCAAATTACATGACCTTCCCAGCTCCATGTTTTTCTCTTAATGTCAATTAGAATATGGGCTATCCCCGTTTGCTCTCTCATCCACACCGCTCTCTTCCTGTCTTTCAACGTTACGCCTATCATTTTTCTTTCCATCACGCTTTGCGCTGTCCTTAGCTTGTTTTCGAGCTTCTTTTTAAACCTCCAAGTTTCTACCCCATATGTTAGCACCGCTAGAATGCAATGATTGTACACTTTTCATTTCAACAACAGTGGTAAGCTTCCAGTGAGGTTGTCGCGATGTCTGCCGTATGCAATCCAATCCATTTCTATTCTATAAATTTCTTTCTCCTGATCAGGGTCCCCCCCTGCGAGTAACTGAACTAGATAAACGTACTGCTGCACAGACTCTAGAGGCTGACTGGTGATCATGAATTCTTGTTCCCTTGCCAGACTATTGAACATTACCTTTGTCTTCTGCATATTAATATTCTACCCTACGCTTCCACTTTCTCGGTTAAGGTCCTCAATCGTTTGTTGCAGTTCATCTATGGTGTTTCTGAACAGGACAATGCCATAAGCAAACCGAAGGTTGCTGATACATTTGCCCTTGACCCTCACTCCTAAGCCTTCCCAGCCTAATAGCTTAAATACTTCTAAGCATGCAGTGAATAGCATTATAGAAATTGTGTCTTCTTGCCCAACCCCTTTCTTAATTGGTCGTTTTTTACTCGTGGAGAAACAAGGAAGCTGTGGAACCTTAGTATATATTTTCCAAGATAGTCACATATGCCTTCTGTACTCCTTGATTACGCAATATCTCTATGACTGCTGTTATGTATACTGAATCAAATGCCTTTTCATAATCTATGAATGTCATATGGATAGGTTGATTGTACATCGCAGATTTCTCAAGCACCTGATTGATGACACGGACATGAGCACTTGCGGAATATCCCTTCCTGAAGTCAGCCTGTTCCCTTGTTTGAATGAAGTCAAATGTTGCCCTGATTCTGTTGGAAATTATATAGGTGAATATTTTATACAATACTGAAAGCAAGCTGATGGGCCCATAGTTCGTCAATTATTTAACGACTCCCTTTTTATGGATTAGTATAATGTTGGCATTCTTCCAGCTCTCCGGTACATTTGAAGGCATGATGCATTGCGTGTAAAGGGCCGCAAGCTTTTCAAGCATATCTCCTCCATCTTTGATTAAGTCGTCTGTTACTCGATCTTCTCCAGTCGCTTTCCCTGGGACATATAATGCAAGGCCCTTCTAACTTCATCGCTAGTTGAAGGATCCTCTGTATCCTGTTCGTCACTACTTCCCATGAAGGTTGCGTGGCTGCTCTGGGTACTGTACAGGTCAGTATAAAATTCTGCTTCTTTTACTGTATAATCCAAATTGCCGATGACATTATTCTGCTTATCTTCTACTGTATATATCTTGTATACATTGTATATTTCGCTTCAAATTCAACTAGCAAAGTGTGGACGGGTCGAGCCTTTTTGTCTTACAGCTGAAAGCAGGTCGAATTGCGGAATGAGATGGACTCGCGATGGCGACTCCTCCTGCCCAGCGAGAAGTTGCCGCATCCGTGAACACAGTGTCCTTTAGGAATTGTAGTTTTACTAGTAGGAGCTGGCAGGTCACGTTAATGAAGCTTCATACATAGTTTTGTTTGGGGGGACAGATTTATAATACGACCGCGGAAGGTCACTGCGGCTTAAGCTTTCTTTGGACCCGCCCTGGTGCCGTAGTGGCTTTGGCGTTGCGCTACAAAACCCGAGGGCGCCGAATAGTATCCCGGCCGCGGCGGCCGCATTTCGATGGGAGTGAAATGCAAATAACGCCCGTGTACCGTACATTGGGTGCACGTTAAAGAACTGCAGGTGATCGAAATTATTCCGGAGCCTCCTCCACTACGGCGTGTCTCATAACGATATCCTGGTTTTGACGCGCAAAACCGCAGAACTTAATTTGTAAGCTTTCGTTGGTTACACTCCCCCGCCCCACCCCTAGTCCCTCACCCAGTATCACCTTTGTCTGACCCTACTCTTGATATATGCCTCAAGGCAACCTTTCGAATAATAATAATAAAAAAAAGTGGCAGCTTGCATAAGCTTGTTGAAGCTCCTTTCTTTGCTTCTTTTTATTATTTTTTTTGAGATATTCAGTAGAGGGTGACGTGGGGTGCGAGTGCCGAGCGTCGTCGATAAGGGTACGTGACTTATTGGACACGAAGACGGACGAATAGCGGTGGCCTTTCCGACTGGCAGCGCGCACGCATGCGCAGAAGCATTCTGCAGCGATCCAGCGGTGGTGCGCACTGTTGCCGGCGCTGGCGCACTCGGGAGCGCGTCGTTCTTGTGGTGTGCAGTTTTACCGACGTGAACATCCTTCTTCAATTTCCTTGGGGAATGTGAAATAGAAGTATCTGTTTGCTAACAAAGGTACGCGTAGCAGTGGCGGACACTACAGGTTTTTCCGGTAAGTTTAATCCAAGCGCCATTCAAAATAATCCAGGTGCCAGCCAATCTGAGCGCTAGCATTTTTAATCCAAGTACAAAAAATTTAATCCAGGCGCCACCACAGTTAATCCCAGCGCCATCGGAATTAGTCCGCGTGCCAACTGATTTAATCATTGCGCCAGCCATTTTAATCCAAGTGCCAGCCATTTTAATCCCAGTGCAGGTCAATTTAATCTTCATGGAAATTGAATTAGGCACGAATAATTCTTGCAGAAGAGGTCGTAAGAGGCATCTTGAATGCCGTCTATTCATTGATGTGATCACTGTATTGGTGTCAGCACCATAGGAGCGCAGTTTCCACGCTATCAGGGTTGTAACGGCGGCTTCAGCAACACTTCCGTGTGGTATATCATCCATTTCCTCCTTTTGCAGTCGCATTTCCAAGTGACAAGAGCGCCTTACATAAGTGAGTCACGATCGTGACGCATATTATGCGACTTGGGTTGCGATCATGACATGCGATTTCCTTCCCTATCGTCATCCATATTGGCCAACATGGTTCGCAAAGGTAAAAATTTGCGGACCAATGCTCGGGCACTTGACATAACTACTAAGCGACTCATTATAGCTCGCTAAGCTTGTATCTTCCATGCATTCCTATGCTTCCATCCTGCATATCAAACGAAATGGTTCTGAGAGTGTAACAGCTTATTCTTGAGTGACATGATGACATGACTTAGAACATGAACTGTCCCTGAAAATGCAGCTCTGACCCACCTGGCTGTACATTGTCGAAAGTGGGGAAGCACCCCATGTTTAGACCCTAACAAGGGCAATGGAACAATTGTACTGCGGGATAACGGAAGCGTTTTATAGTAGAAAACTAAAAGAATATTGCTTATGCTAACCGTAAATAGCCCTCACAGAGCAGATCTTGTGTCTGGTTAGCACGATAAATTGATTGCCTACATATGCAAAATATTAATTTGTCACGCATAGTATTTTTTTTTGTTTTCCCTTTCGTTTCGCTTAACATCTTTATTAATGATATTGTTAATGTAGATTTCGCCACCAAGTTTATTTTATATGCTGATGATGCAACCGCGTTGTTTTCCTCAAATAATGCTATAACACTGCTTACAGTTGCGAATTGTGTGCTTAAGAAATTATATACTTGGTCTCTCGAAAATGGGTTGAAAATCAACACAGAAAAAACTAAAGCAATTTTATTTCAAGCCAAGAATAAGAATGGTCTCCTGAAGGATGACATTATACTTGGCTCTTCAAAAATCATGCTCGTGAATTCCATTAAAACCTTAGGTGTTTTCTTTGATCATGACATGTCGTGGAACTGTCATACTAATTTTTTAACAAACTAGCTTTCTCAAGTTTCAGGCCTTCTTTTTACTATTAAACAGATTCCACAGAAGGTAAAACTTCTGCTCTATAACTCTTTATTTGTTTGTCACCTAAATTACGGCTGCCTGGTTTGGGGCACAACATCTGCCACTAACATTAATCGTATCTTTCGTCTACAAAAAAGAGCCATTCGTGTTGTGTGCAAAGTGCCATTTGACTTTCCAACTAATTCATTATTTAAAGACTTAAAGATACTTAAAGCTCCTGATCTCTTGAATTTTCGCTTAGCGTTAACATATGGTAAGGAATGCCAGAAAAACATTAACCACGTCAGGTCTATAGCCAACTTGACACGAAATAGAAGCTATTATGCTACAAGATTTCCGGAATATTGGTTTGTGCCATACCCACGTACCAACTATGCGAAACAAAAGCTCTCATATACTTTACCGCATTTATTAAATAAGTTAATGAACGATGGTATTGATGTCTTTTCTTGCAGTAAAAAACAAGTTAATAAATTATTTTGGTGCCTATTAGCATTTAATGTCTGTATAAGTAGGCTTCTTTTTATTGAGTTATGTATTTTTTCTATTGCTATCTGCTGTATGTACACTTGTATGAGAACGTTTACTGTTTTTTTTTGTTTTTTTTTGTTTTTTTGCCATGTGTTTGTTTACTGCTGCTGCTGTCACGAGAAGGATTAAGGACTAGTCAAGTTGCTCTTTTGTAACTTTTTTTCTTATATCCTCCATAAACTTGCATATTTATGGAAATAAATTCATTCATTCATTCATTCATAATAATGATGACACGTGTACCTCGGTCACCTACGTATTTGCAGCACCTTCCAGGATGAGCCAATCCGCCTCTTTCATAGCGCGACGGCGCATGCGCCCTGCCCTAGCGGATTAGTCGCGAAACGCTTTGGAAGGGTCGCGCGCATGGCCGCGCGCCGGGAAGTCCCCTGAAAAAAAAAAAAAGAAAACACTCGGACGCGCGCTGCTGCAAACACTCGTGCCGTGTACCGCGCTGAAACTCTACTGGTAGCTCGACGTCGGTGCGGTGCCGAAAACGTGCGTAGCGCAAGACTACAACTCCACTTTAAGAGAGAAAGCGGCCAGAGCATCGTCCGAGTTGTCCGGACTGCGCCGTGAGCCAGGTAGTTGCCGCCTTTCAGTGATGGCTAGCAAATTTAGCAAATAAAACCGTGCGTTACACTTGGACGACACTTAAGTACATCACGTTGCTGACGAAGTCTTCTTGCAGTGTCGGCCCTCACTTGCTGGTGGTGGCAGCGCGTGCCTGACTGCACGTACTCGTAAGGCGCGGCAACACTGGGTCGGTACGAGACCGACAAGACGCACACTCCAACGATTGACCGACTATTGTGCGTCACTGAAAACATTTTATCATACCAGGTCGACAACGACGCAACCGACGAGCGCGAGGCTTTCTTGTCGAAGGCACCGGCAACATCAGCTTGCCGACCATCGTTCGACCGAACCCGCGCGATTGGCCGTCGAACCGACAACACAATAGCGACAGCGTCTTAAAAAATTATGGGGTTTAACGTGCCAAAACCACTTTCTGATTGTGAGGCACGCCGCAGTGGACGACTCCGGAAATTTCGACCACCTGGGGATCTTTAACGTGCACCTAAATCTAAGTAAACGGGTGTTTTCGCCTCCATCGAAATGCGGCCGCCATGGCCGGGATTCGATCCCGCGACCTCGTGCTCAGCAGCTCAACACCATAGCCACTGAGCAACCACGGCGGGGGACAGAGTCTTCGCTTGTATATATAATTATTCGTGCTCAAAATGAGTCAAGCACGCCTGCCAAGTTGAAATGCACAAGCTTTAAGCCTCTCAAGCCGTGCCCGCGAAGTTTGAGCCAATGTCGATCCTGCTGTCGAACCTGGCGCCGTCGAGTTCCTGCACTCGCTAGCGGCGGATTTGAACTGAAATGTAAGCAGTTAGGTCGAAGGAAACTGCTTTGATAGTCCAATTCTGGCCTTAGCGATTTGAAATCAGCTACGCTTCACTTCGCACGGCGCGTACACAATAAGCGGTAAGTGGCGACACAGCGCTGTGCCAACATCTGTACTATCATGAACAATATGAAAGGGAACACAGGGACGCGTGGCAAACAGCCTCGAAACAGACTCGGAGCGATACACGGATGACGCGTATCGCTCCGAGTCTCCGCGAAAGGAGGGCGCTCTTCCACTAACTGTTGGCAGTCCCACCACGCTGGCATTTCGACAAAGGAGCAGTTACGTCATCGTTCGTCCGACAGCCGATAAGACGGTAATCGTCGCCAGTGACTTACACCGATTCATTTTCTTTTATTTCATTCTTTTTTTTTCTTCTCGCAACCGCTTGATAGTACTCATAGATCAAGTTTGCCCTGTATTTCAAACCGATTCTTTATTCTAATCGACGCACCCGGTTGTCAGTGGCACCTCGAACAGCGGCGGCGCTCGAACCAATGACGACAGAGGAATAGAATAAAGAAAAATTTTAAAAAAGAACATTGATAAACTGTCTCTCGTGCGACTTTGTTGCACGAAATTCGTTCAGAAAAATTTACGTAGCACGCGTAGTGGTCCACGCAGAGCAGTCAACTCTGATTTTGTAGCCTCAAGATGCCTCGAGTGCCTCTTAAACAGCGGGAAGATATAATAGAAATGTCTAAAAGAGGTTATACGCAGCGCAATATTGCCCTCGTGACAGGCCGCCCATTGAAAATGGTCAACCGGGCTATCCAGGCTTACCGAGACGAAGGACGCATAAACGATGCGCCGCACCGCAGACTGCCCCGATCAACAATGAACGACGAAGACCTTTGCATCGTGGCTGCCGTCAGCGACAAACCATTTCTAAGTGCGAAGGACGTTCGAGGTGCTCTTGGCTTGGACAACTTGAGCGACAGCACGGTACGACCAAGGCTTAGAGAAGCAGGACTGCGAAGTCGCATCGCCGCACAGAAACCTCTGCTCACCGCAGCCAACAAAGCAGCTCGCCTGAGGTTCGCTACTGAACACCGCAGCTGGAGCGAGAGCGAGTGGAAGTATGTAGTTTTCTCTGATGAGTCCACGTTCTCGAGCCGCTGGGACCAACGAAAGAGAGTATGGCGGACCGCAAACACACGCTTTAGTCCGCAGAATATCCAGGAGGTGGCCGCCAGCGGACGCGTGTCTGTGAACGTCTGGGGGGCGATCTTCCACGAAGGCCTAGGCCCACTGGTGAGAATTGATGGGAGGTTCACCAGTGCTACGTATTGCACTCTGCTCGAGCACCAGATGATCCCCTATGTGTTGAACGGACCGCACCCGGATGGGTGTTATTTTTTCCAGCAGGACTTGTCTATGTTAACACATCGAAGGACGTGGCGCGCCTTTTGGAAGAGCGAGGGGTAATGTAACTTCAGTGGTGCGCGAAGGGTACCGACATGAACATTATAGAGCACGTTTGGGGCCGTGTGAAAGTGAATCTTTCGAAGAGGTCACTGGAATTGGCGAACTCCGACCAACTATATGGGAAGATAGAACATGAGTGGAAGCGCCTTCAGCGTGATACCGCATTCATCGAGGCTCTCTACGCGTCTCTGCCCCAAAGGATGGAGGCCGTCGTTCAAGTCTACGGTGGCATGACGCATTATTAGGCTACCAACGAACAAAACAAAGGACGAGCGTAAGCTGCGATGACGCTATTGCCTTATTTCATTTGCTTAAATATCTTTTTAATATTCGGCAAGCGCCAATAAACTTATTTTGAACTCCCCCTTAAAGACCATTTTTTTCCTGATTTACAAGATCTACCATAAATCAATATCGAAGTCAGGAACAGTGCTACCTTTTGTAACGATTCGGCGCAAAAAGTTATCAGTGACGCAATATTTAACAGTGTTATCGCCGCCTGCTGGCGATGCGAAGTTCCGCACTTTGCAGACGCACGACAGGATTGCGAACAGTTGTTAGAACAGCGTCCCCCTTTACACTTTGTTTCCGACGGTGGCCGCTGCGTATCACCCACATAGCTGGGCCTGAGGGTGTTTTCTACGCGTTCCTGTGTTCCCTTTCATATTGCTCATAATAGTACGTCACCGTACCTGTAGGCTGCCGGCCGCATTCGCCACGTATACGGGTGGGCCAGCACGTATTGCTTTGCCGACACATTTCTCAATTTCAGAGATGCACTGTTTGCCTCTGCGTCAAGCGGCAAACAAGGGACTGTGTATTCGGTATACAGCAGCATAAACAACCGCCTCGCTAAGTTATACCAGCGGCGTGTGAGCGATGGCATCTGCGCGTTTTCGTGAGGGAACAACATGGCCTAGAAATGAGCACTTATGCGAGCACAGTTTTCTCTAATAATGTTCTATGGCACGCTAAAACTGTAAGTATGATGGAGTTAAAGAAAAGCGAGAATGAGTTAACAGCCCGCAATATATGTATCTGGATCACATTTGCCGTTGTTTAAGTGGTTCGGCCGCTCATATTGACCCATCTCAGGGTGTAACAACAGGGCACATAGGCGCAGATATGCATGTTTTGCTAAATTTCGACATTACTTCATATCAGCGATGGACCTTTTCCACAATATTTGACGATAACAACGAACTGCGGCTGTAGATGTCGATTTAAACAAGTGCACCGCTTTAATAAATGCGACGCAGAAGGCTGCGCTCGAAGACTTCTCGAATATGCGAAATGTCTAAATAATATGTAAAAACAGTACAAATAGTGACGTCCAAGTGTAGAAATCAGTGACAAATTCCAAGGCAGCCGTGCCGCCAAACGGAACTCAGCGCGCCTTTATCGGCCGCACTGTTTGCAGAACAGCGCAGTCAGGCCTGCTCACCCAGTAGACGGCGAGCGATACATGGCTTCAGTAACGACATGCTGTCCCGAAGAAGCCATTAATAATGATTCGCGATCCACGAAACGCGCAACCGACACGCACTCAACGTGGGCGCAGGTACACAAATCAACAGGCGAAAGCCCCGGGACCCTTCCAAAACGTTTTCAGCGGTGTGCGGCAGAGGGCAGCACAGGAAAATGAAAAAGGCGGATTGGACTCCGCGCATGTGCTGTGTGCTTCCTCCCTTGTACCCGTTCTTTCTTCGTTCAGAAATAACAAGATTTTGTACCAACTGGGCCAACTTTCTGTTTTTCTAATCAACTTGACCATGTTTTAGGACTGCTACTGTGACTGTAGCGACTGGAAGGTTAGCGCTACCGGCGTAATGTTTCATTTTGTAGCTCGTACAACCGTTATGTACAACTTGAACAACTGTGTATGTTGTACGACTGTCAACGTTGTTGGGGAAAATTTTTAATACCCTACCTGTAAGTTTATTATTTCTAGTTATTATATGAGGTGGTAGGAAATGACTTGAAAAGACATTCGTGTGCACAATATTTTCCGTTTCAGAGTGATCAAATGCAACTAGAAATTTACTTGAAGAAGAGAAACCGAGGGGTACGATTTTCGCTCTTCGTAACCATATGAAGCCCACACACAATGAAGAAAAAGAATTCAGAGGAATGTACTTGTAGTTCTTAATTTAAGTATAGGAATGATAAGCTCAAAAGAAATGGAAATGGAGGAAAGGAACAACTTGCCGCCGTTGTGATTGGAACCCACACCCTCCGCCTTACCCGTTCGTTCTACTACCGACCACGCGTTCGCAAGATTTGCTTTTGCTCCTCGGATGTTACTGGAGAGTTCGCTGCATCTTTTTTAACGCAACGATAACATAGTAAATCGTGTGATAGTCGCGAGGGCATCATTCAACCTATGAGGTTGACGACCAACCGGACAACTTTAACGCTGTGTCTAAAGGTATGTCGGCATGCGTACAAACATGTGCGAAAGTCGGTAGGTAGCACCATACGAAAAGCCTGGCATGATCGAAGATACTGCTCCAGGAGAGCAGGCCCGGTCTATACCATTTACCCTACTGCTCCTCCGGAAAAATAAGTGTTGCTATTTAGAAAGTAGAGCGCCGTAAGGCACGAGAAATCTGGCATGACTGACTCAGCATGAGCGCCGCAGGAGCGAGATTGTCGGTTTGACGTACATTTAGACACAGCGATGAAGTTATCCGATTCATCGTCAGTCTCACAGGTAAATGACTCCCTCGCGACTATCACACGATTTCCTATGTTACGGCCGCGACAAAAAAAAAAGTCGGAGTTTCGTCCGAAAGGCAAAGCATCCATCTCTTTTGCAAATTAGCAGATTGTCACAAGATAGAAGGATAGTAGCTTCAACAGTATAAACTTGCAAACACTCGCTTACTAACTAAATTAACAAGCATGGTGTCAGCGCACACAGGAAAACATGCCCACAGCACAGTCGATGACCGCGGGCACTCGCCGTCAAAACGCTGGCGTGAGGAAACGCGGCAGCAGCGAGAGCGAACCGACCTTCGTACTGTCTATAGCTTCAACGCATACTGAGCCGCGAGAACACAGCACACGTAAAGCTACAAGCCGTCTGCCCACTTATACTCTGCCCCCAAAGCAGATCGCGTTCACGATAAGGACCGCGCGACCGCGCGTTGCTGCCGATGTACAGCGTCCCCCCACCCCGCTGCTCCCCGTCCCCCCGGTTCCGTGCACACGACAGAAGACTGCGCGATTCCTCCCCCTTTCCTTCCCTAGAGAACGCTAGATTGAGCTGCGATCATCGGCTCATCCTCGCACACTTTCACTCACAAATACAGCACAAGGCGCGTGGCGACGGTGTTATCGCCATTGCACTTTATATGGAACATCACGGCGACGGCGACGGTAAAAATTCGCCTGGCGCAATAAAGCGCAACTAACCAGCAACATCCAAGGAGCACGGCATCCACACCATAGGCTGCAGGTTTGTAAAACACTATATATACGGAATGTTCCAGGACACTATTTTCTGCGAAATATCGAGCGGAGTCGCCGTCGTCAACACACTTAGTGCAAAGTACTCTTAGCGTCATCTGCTAGTCTTCAGTATGTAAATGTGCGAGTATGGTATTGGTTTCTCATCATTGTGATTCCGTTGTCGTGGGGTCTCATTATGATATGTCGGCCTTCTTTTTTTTTTTTGACGATGAACTGGAGCATTTGGCCTTCGGCTACTGTGTCTGCGTTGTAATACTGTGTTTCTCTGTCAGCGTATGCTGCGTGTTCGGTCGCCGTTGGCCACGGACATTTCAATTTTGTTGCTGCCCGGCGCGTTAAGCCTGTCACGAAAGGCGTTTCATGCAATATTCAGGAAACGAGGTTGTGGCTGCGGTGTATGAACTGCTTTAGAAGCATCGACGCAAAATGGGGTCTGGAATGTCTGATAGAAGATCGGGCACAATTACTGGGTAAAACGAAGTTACGTAGTCTTGTGCTGCGGTGCTGACCTTCGCAAGATAATATTAATTCAACTGATAAAAATATATTGAAAAGATGTGGGCGAAATGCGAAAACACCCATGTACTTAGATTCAAGGGCACGTTAAATAACCCCAGGTGGTCCAATTTTCCGGAGTACCCCTACTACGGCGTGCCTTATAATCAGACCGTAGTTTTGGCATGTCATCATCCTCATCCTCAGCCTGGTTACGCCCACTGCAGGGCAAAGGCCTCTCCCATACTTCTCCAAGTATCCCGGTCTTGTGCTAATTGCGGTCATGTTGTCCCTGCAAACTTCTCAATCTCATTCGCCCACCTAACTTTCTGCCGCCCCCTACTACGATTCCCTTCTCTTGGAATCCAGTCCGTAACCCTTAATGACCATCGGTTATCTTCCCTCCTAATTACACGCCTTGCCCGTAAAACCCCGTAATTTACTGTTGATTAACTCAAACCTTCTAGCTGAATATTTGTCACCGCCCAGTTTCGAAGGGAATGCCAATAAATCATCATCATCATTAAGATTAATGGGTGGTTTTTGTGAATTATTTCAATCTAGTGTTGATTTTATCTTGATACCGAAAAACAAGTGTGTGTTGGTACTAAGGGCACTACATGTGGTACTTTGTTCAAAATCTGGGTGAACGTACTCCAATGAATTCAAGCAAAACTCTTACGGCTCACTTGTGTAATGTCTGTCATTATAAAATGAGGGACATAAATACGATTCGTGAAAACATTTCGGTCGAGCCCATACCTAGAAACATGCACCCCGATCATAATCGTGGTAGAAGGAGGGCAAGGGTGGCCAACCTCCTTAGGCAAATACACAGGGATCAGCGACAGGTCAGCTTTGGGGATGCCGCCTCTTGTAAGGGACGTCGGGCGTTCACAATCGTCACTGTGGATGGTCAGCAAGGAATAACCAATGCTTCCTCAGTTCGGACCACGGGCTCGGAAATGCTGAAAAAATGGCTATAGCCATAGCCCTGCTGGATAGCTCACGGGATGTTATCTACAGTGATTCAAGGTCTGCAGTTAGAGCATTTGAAAAAGGCACCGTTGCCAAACAGGCCCTCAGACTTCTTGAGGGTAGGATAACCACGCATCACTTCATTTATTGGTTTCCCTCACATAAAGGTAAGATAGAGGGTGCTCCTCCCAACCTCAACGAGCCGGCTCAAGGGGCTGCGTGCGAACTTGCCCGCCGCGCTACTCCCTACCAATCGGTACACGACATCCCAGAGAACAGGGACACGCCGTCCACCTCCAACGAGATTACTAAACACTACTATCTCAGCCATACAACCTACTTTGTTCCTCATCCGCGGCTCAATAGAGCTCAATCACTAACGCTCCGTCAACTACAAACGAATACGTATCCCAATCCCTCGCTCTTACATACAGTATATCCGGATACTTACACCGATGGTACTTGACGCGATCGCTGAGAACTAGCCACGTTAGAACAAATGTTCTGGCGGTGTACCCGGTCACGCTCTATCATCGATAACAGCTCGGCCAGCTGGGAGGCAGTTCTCCGCAGCCCTCTTCTGGAAGACGAACTCTGGGCTGTCCAGTGGGCCCACGATGCGGCCGAGAGGGTTGGCCTTCAGGTTTTCACGTGGGAGCGGCCCGCTTCGTGATGACCCTCGATCTGCAGGACCTCAATAAAGTTTTGCCATACCATAACATATAAATACAAATGGGTCAGTCAATAACTCGTGCTGCACTGTGACGCAATGTTGTGGCGATTATTCTGACTTACGCTTGATTTGTATTGCTGTCTGCTCTGTGCATGTAGTAAATGCGATGTGATGTGAGTGGGTGCCAGTGCACGACTTAGCACAACATGTCTCGAACGACGAACGCTGTTTTTTTTTGTTTGTTTTTTTCCACAGAGAAGTCGGTCCGTCGAATTGTTGATGACATTGCCGTGCCTCCACAAGCTTCCATCGCAGCACGTATGGGCCGCTATGGGAGTTTCGCTACCATGCATACATGCACGTTGTGTTATACATCTACAACCCTACAATGAAGGTTTCAATGGCCCAGTCAGAGAGCAGCTTTTTCTGCGGCAGAGGCGCGAACGTGAGTCACGCGATGCCACTTCATACGTCATAGCGATAGCAGCACTAGTCTCTCCAGCGGTAGCCCTCTAGGCCAATGTGCTTCCATTGGCGGATGCGAATCCAATGGATGTCTAGTCTTTCGGGTATGACATGGAATGTAGTACCACACGCCACGTCCCACGTGTAATGAGAGAGAGACAGAAGAACGGGGTAAGCCAGGCTGGAAAAGCCAGTTTGCTACCCTGCACTGAGGAACGGGAGAGGGGAGGGATAAAGGTGAGAAAGCAGAGAAAGAAAGAGAGCGTGAAAAGTAGCACGGGCACACTATCGCAGCCAGTAACTATCACGTGGAGCCCAGCGAACACCAATTCAAGATACAGCCACTTGTGCAGGTCCTAAAAAAATGGTAGGCGACCGCAATCTCTGACTTAGGTGTCTCTCAGTGGCACTCGCACCTCGGCGTTGGTGTTCTATAGGTTAACTTTAGCCGAACGCAAAGCACTAAACGACCTCGGAGGCAACTGTTTTCAATTAATTAGGCGGTTAAATTCATGCCACCTTCTTGTGTGTGATGCCATTAGTGACGTAATTACTTCCGCTTTCTACTTCCACCTTTCCAGGAATTTCGCCAAAGTGGTGCTCACGTGGCCGGCCTCTAAATTCTACGGCTCTGTGGTTTGGTGTGCGGCAATCAGTGATTTCTAATTAGTTCTAATTATTCCAGACACTTCAGTAGCTCAACTTGTAACTGAACTTATGCTCTGATATCATATCTATATTGAAACCCATGAATTTCTTGCTGTACTATTTTTCTATTTTTTAAAATTTATTTTGTACGTTCTCTCAGGTCGTCTCAGGAGGTGAACCGGAAGTGCTACGCAAGAAATAAGAGTTTCACTCGATGCTAGTGCCACTAAAAGAATGAAAACCATTCCACTCTGTGAAGATGGAATGGCAGCGAAAGCTGACGACAGTCAAAGCTCTCAAACACAAAGCAAAGGGCTTTCGCTGCTGTTCCATCTTCACAGAGTGGAATGGTTGTCTTTTTTTTTGCGTTGCAAGGCTGGTGTCGTTGCTCATTCGAAGGTGCCCGGGCTCGCGATTGTCGTTTTCGGTCAGTATCGCGGGAACGTTCTTCGTCGGTGGTCGTTTCACGCCGGCGCCGTTTACAGTTTCGTTGCTGTTCCCTCCGGCGCTCCTCGTACGCATGTTGTTCTTCGGGTGTACGAACTATACGTGTCCGCCCCATGGATAACGTAGCTGTTTTTAGCGCCGATGCCTTTCCTGCTTATGTACTGCGATAACCTTGATGTCACGGTATTGCTCCGCATTTTGACATATGCGCCGCCGCACTGCACCTGTATGGGTTCGTTAGAAATCGCTAAGTCCGTTTGGACTTAGCGATTCAATGGACCAACTTAAAATCTGATATGGAAGATGCCTGCCGCGAGGGCCTACCCTCTGGGTTAGAACAAACAATTAAATATACGATGCAAAACGCCACTCGCATGCTGACGATCTCTTACACGCGAAACGACTTCGGCATAGAATTAGAGCGACTTCGAGCACTTCGTCGCCGGGCGGAACGTCGATATCGGCGTACAAAATCAATCCATGACCTTAGGGCAGCCAGGAGGATGCAAAAGAAGATTCAGCGTCGAATGGATAGATAAGCGTCGGAACGTTGGACAACGTTTTGCCAGACACTCGACCCCCGCAAACCACTGTCTCACATTTGGAAAACGGTGCAAGGTCTCGTTGCCTTCCATTCAAGGCGCTCGCGCTTTTCCAAGGGCGGCAGGACATCGATGTCGCAGAAGACTTTTGTGCGTGGATGGCAGACCAAGCGACAGGTCCAGATCCTCCAGCCCGAGATGACGTCCCCCATTCCCGTGATTGTCGCATGGACCTTCCTTTTACAATGGAGGAGCTCGAGGCGGCACTAGCTCTCTGCAGGTGCGCATCATCTCCGGGTCCAGATGGTATATCATACCGAGCCTTGTGCTATCTCGGAGAAACAGCACGTATAGCATTATTGAGTCTCTACAACACCTCATGGCAGGAGGGAAATGTTCCTGACGAATGGAAAGTGAGCCGCTTGGTGCCAATCTTGAAGCAGGGCAAATCCCCGCTAGAGCTCACCTCTTACCGCCCAATAGCGTTGGCCAGCTGTGTAGGAAAGATAATGGAACGGATGATCCTTGGCCGCCTGGAATGGTACCTTGAACACTACAAGATTTATCCGAATTCCATAGCTGGTTTCCGACGTGACCGCTCTTCCATCGACAATGTCCCGAAAGGTCCCGTAAACGTTTATCTGCAGCTTTATTCTTAGATGTGAAAGGGGCATACGATAACATATTACATGAGGCCATTCTCGACGCTCTTTTGACGGTTGGCCTAGGTGGTCGACTATTTTTATGGATTGCAAGTTACCTATCTGCAAGATCATTCTATATGTTAACTGACGATGGCCCAACTACGCGACGCTATGCCAGCTGGGGCGTTCCTCAAGGCGGTGCTCTCAGCCGGACGCTATTCAACCTCGCTCTTATTGGGCTTGCTGAACACTTGACAACTACCACCAAAATTTCAATATACGCAGACGACATCTGTGTCTGGTCTTCGGCAGTCACACGTCCTCAGATACGTGCGCGACTTCAAAGAGCGGCCACTTTGAATGCGAATTACTTGTGTAAACAGGGTCTCAGCATATCACCAGAAAAATGCTCACTAGTAGCATTTACTCGTAAACCGATGACGCCTTATGTCATCTCAATCAATGGGCGGACCATTTTCTATGTCAGAACCCACAGATTTTTTGGCGTAATTATCGACCGAGACCTCTGTTGGAGCCCGCACGTGGCCTACATGAAACGGCGCCTGGCAGCAACCTCCCAGTTGTCTAAATACTTGACAGGAAAGACGTGGGGGATGTCAGTAGACGCAATGCTGAGACTCTACAGAGCTCTCTTTCTCGGTTTTTTAAGATATAGCCTACCTGTACTGAACAACACCTGCAAGACAAATATTCGTGTTCTGCAGGCAGCACAAGCCCAAGCACTCAGAGTTTGTCTTGGTTTGCCCAGATGCACGTCAACTGAGGCAACTATTGCGATTGCTCGGGACCATCCAATGCAAACTCACACCACGGTGGAAGCCCTGAGAACGCATATCAGACATTTTGCACGTGCCCCCTATCACCACCTTGCAACACTACCTTCAGACAGGCACCAATCATCATTCTCTAAAACAATCGTCAAGTACAACGACAAACTTCCCGCGGGCTTCACCGCTGCATCTAAACCATCGATACCCCCTTGGTGCCTTGTAAGCCCCACAGTCCATCTCAGCGTACCAGGAATCGGGAAAAAGTCTGAGCTGTCGTCGACCGTGCTGAAACAACTGTCTCTGCTTCTTCTGCACGAGAGGTACGCGGACAGGGCACATATTTATACTGATGGTTCCACAAACATCCAGTGTTCGTCCGGTGCTGTGGTCGTCCCAGCAAGAGGTGTTACCATCAGCTTTAGGACTGTCCACCCAACGACATATACATCTGCGGAACTAGCTGCTCTTCGCGCTGCACTTTGTTTCGTCAATCGAGGACCACCTCGACAATGGTCAATTTTCAGTGACTCAAAGGCAGCCCTACAATCTGTGCTATCAGCTCTGCGTCGCGGGCCATTCGAACAGCTAGTGCTCGATATTAGATGCCTACTCCACACATCACATGAGAAAGGACATCACGTGACATTTCAGTGGCTGCCAAGTCATTGCGGCGTCATAGGAAATGAAGACGCCGATAAAGCCGCTCGGACAGCTCTTGAAGACACACATGAAGAGGCCATACCACTTTCACGGTCCGACGCAGCCAACAGACTTCAAGTGCTTGCACGGGAGATCACGCTCTCTCTATGGTGCACACCAAGCAGCCAGACCAACCGGAGCAATTGTCAACACGACCTGCCCTCCTTGATGCATCTCTGTATGCCAACAGGACCCCGTCGAAGTGAGGCCACCCTGCTTTAACGCTTATGGCTAGGGGTGGCCTTCAAGAAATCTTACTCGTTTCGCAATTGGAATGGCCGACAACGCTCTCTGCAATGCCTGTCTTTGCGAGGAGACACTGGAACACATTCTGTGTGACGGTCCTGAATATAATGTTCAGATACAGCCCATGGCGTCCGTTCTAGCGCACCTTGACAATAGACCATTGTCAGTTGCAACCATTTTCACATATCGCCGACAGAAGACATCGCAGCTGAAGGCGAGGAAGGGACTACTTCGGTTTATGAAGAAGACGGGCTTGGACAAGCGGCTGTGACAGTGATGTCACGTACCGCGCAAAAGTGACAGACTGTAACCAACGATGTGTGTGCCGTGTTATGTGCTCTCTATCTTCGGTTTATGAAGGAGACGGGCTTGGGACAAGCGGCTGTGACAGTGATGTCACGTACCGCGCAAAAGTGACAGACTGTAACCAACGATGTGTGTGCCGTGTTATGTGCTCTCTATCTTCGGTTTATGAAGGAGACGGGCTTGGGACAAGCGGCTGTGACAGTGATGTCACGTACCGCGCAAAAGTGACAGACTGTAACCAACGATGTGTGTGCCGTGTTATGTGCTCTCTATCTTCGGTTTATGAAGGAGACGGGCTTGGGACAAGCGGCTGTGACAGTGATGTCACGTACCGCGCAAAAGTGACAGACTGGAACCAACGATGTGTGTGCCGTGTTATGTGCTCTCTATCTTCGGTTTATGAAGGAGACGGGCTTGGGACAAGCGGCTGTGACAGTGATGTCACGTACCGCGCAAAAGTGACAGACTGTAACCAACGATGTGTGTGCCGTGTTATGTGCTCTCTATCTTCGGTTTATGAAGGAGACGGGCTTGGGACAAGCGGCTGTGACAGTGATGTCACGTACCGCGCAAAAGTGACAGACTGGAACCAACGATGTGTGTGCCGTGTTATGTGCTCTCTATCTTCGGTTTATGAAGGAGACGGGCTTGGGACAAGCGGCTGTGACAGTGATGTCACGTACCGCGCAAAAGTGACAGACTGTAACCAACGATGTGTGTGCCGTGTTATGTGCTCTCTATCTTCGGTTTATGAAGGAGACGGGCTTGGGACAAGCGGCTGTGACAGTGATGTCACGTACCGCGCAAAAGTGACAGACTGGAACCAACGATGTGTGTGCCGTGTTATGTGCTCTCTATCTTCGGTTTATGAAGGAGACGGGCTTGGGACAAGCGGCTGTGACAGTGATGTCACATACCGCGCAAAAGTGACAGACTGTAACCAACGATGTGTGTGCCGTGTTATGTGCTCTCTATCTCTTCTCCCCATCTTTCATCCCCCCCATCCCGCTCCCATGTGTAGAGTAGCAAACCGGTTAGGCTAAACTGGTTAACCTCCCTGCCTTCCTTCTCTACTTGTTCCTTCCTTCCTTCCTTCCTTCCTTCCTTCCTTCCTTCCTTCCTTCCTTCCTTCCTTCCTTCCTAAGTCCGTTTCTTTCACCGGACGCCGAAAAAACTACGGAAGGTTAGTCATATACAGCTTTCGCTGTAAAACTGCAGCAGCTGCCTTCGTCACCCTCCACCAGCTGCGATTGATTACCCCGGGCTCTTCCCCTGTGATGGCCAGATTCATTAAATCGTACCTAACTACTAGCTCTAGCGCGTTCGAACCAGCGCACAAGATATAGGACGAGTTGCGTACGTACTACAGACTTTATCATCCATCTTGCTTCATGACGCGACGGAAGATAATCCTATTGAGGGATGCGCAAATACATTATCTGCCAACCCCCACAATCAACACTACATGCTGAGTAAGGACGAGTTTCCCACCTGCATGGCTTGCGGCTGCTTCACTAAATAATCCCCAATTTTGTTACGTTTTCCGCGTGCCCACGCAGCTGTCCGCGGGAACCTCTGTCACACATTACTGCACGTAGACCTAAGTAAGACCCTGGAGGAGTGGCCGGCGGACGTCCTAAAAGCACTGCTTGGACATCCTAGACTTCACCGAGAACAGGAAGACCTAGTCGTCAGCCTCGTCTGGGACTTGAACCGGGGTTGCACGCTAACAATCTCCTCGGTCTTTCAAACAAACAAATAAAATAAGCACAGATAATGTTAACAAAGCGTGGACAAGGATAAACTAGTTTCTGGCCAATTCTGACTCTACGCGAGAAAAAAAGAAAAGGAAAAGAGATACAAAGAAAAGACTTTGAACGGCTATATGGAAACTCTTAGCAACCATACACAGAGTTTGAAATCTTAACGAACCCCTAAAAGTCCGCATTGATTTTTGAGCCTTCAGAAAGATCACTCAAGTCTGCAGGAGTTTGCATAAAACGGTTGAAACTTTGCTGGCAGAAACAGTTCCCGCTCGCGCTACAAGGTCCATTGCAAGTGTCATTTCTTTGGGGGGTTTAGGCGTTTATCAGACGATGTATCCGACCTCAGTTGCCGTGTGAGGATTCGTGTAGATACTTCGACGAGCTAATTAAATCTTCAATGACGCCTGCATGGAGAGGGTCATCAGTTAAGGTCATGTTCGACCAAGTGCGTCCGTCCTCGCTTGAAACCTGTTGCATTTTTTTTATTACGAGCCTCAGTATTGTACTACAATTTGCAAAGTTTTAACCGCATCCCCTTTTTCTGTCATGCCATTGGAACCACGTAGCAATCCCAGAAGGCAGGGGCGACATCACAAATCGATATATGGTTTGCATTACGTCATGATGGCCGCAATGTCCAGAAGCTGCGTAAACACGAAAGGTCACAACACGACAAGCGCCGTGCCACAAAACGATAACAGCGACAATGTAGTGAAGGACGGTCACCGCCAGAAGGTAAAACTAAGTACGTGTGATATGGCGCACTGACGTCCACGTGGCCGCCTTGGTGTGGTACTAGCATGGTGAGAATCGCGCCTGTAATGCCACGTGAAAATTCTCTGAAAGATTTCTATCTTGGTATGCACTAGCAAAATCCTGTAACACCGCGGATACTCCAAAATTCTGCAAATAAGGCTTAATATATGTAAATGTATGACCGCTGTAAAATCACTTCTGGGGTTTTACGTGCCAAAAGCTCATAAGGCACGCCATTGCTGGAGTCCGGATTTATTTTGACCACCCACGGTTCCTTAACGTGTGCCCAGTGCGCGGTACACGGACATTTTTGCACTACGTCCCAATGAAAAAGCGGCCATCGCGGCCAAGATTCAATCCTGCGCCCTCGGGCTCAGTAGCGCAACGTGAAAGAAACTACCACGGCATGCGCTGATGCTGTGGACGAAGTCATTTATAACACTGAAAAAGACATTGGAATAACGAGTTGATATAAAGACGGAGTTTTAAAATACGAGCAAGCTCTCTTTATTTGCAGAAACGCATCGAGTAAAAAGTTAAAACAGGCGAAGTTGCATAGCGCTGACAGTCCGAAAAAAATATTTAAATGAAAAAGGATATTTAACGCTTTATATTGCTGGGACGCGAAGACGAATAAAAATGTTTATCAAAACTACAACACAGATCTACCAGAACACGAAGCCTGCAAAAGGCAGGTTTTCCGCTAGAACGTGAGGTGAAGGTTCCAAAGCCGCTCGACGGCCGCCGCCTTGACCCTGTGCTGTGGACGTGCGCCCGGTCTCGTTGACGCTTCCAGCGACGACGTCCACCAGCTCTCGCACGCCGGCCGATTGACCACCCATCGTCGTGCTGTGTCCGCCGGCAGCTGCTCCCCTGGCGAAAGGCGGAGCCAGGATCCTGCGCATCGGATTCCTTGCCTGCCATGCCGCGAAAGCTCGGTAGTGGAAGCGAAGCGTGAGGAACGACCAGACCACGTAGGCCGTGACCAAGAGGCCGGCCAGAGTGACCAGGCTGGCCGCCTCAACCATGCGGCCTTCAAGCACTCGCTTCGAGGCGCTGTGGCTGCACATGAAACAGCTAAGCGCTGCCACCGGCGTCAGGAGCGCTAAGCAAAACAAGTCTCCCAGCACCGCCCGCTGCGAATCGCCGTGCAGCGCCCAGTGGAAGAACTGGCGCACGCAAGTGGCCTGGCCCACGGTAGGAAAGCGGTGGTGGCAAATTTCGCAACGATCGACGTTTCGGGCGTTCAGCCAGCGCTCTAGTCAGGTGACGTGCAAGAGGCCCATGGTGCCCGAGCACCTGCACATCGACACAAGCGAGTCCTGTTGGTCTCCCTCGTGGCAAATGCGGCATATAGGTCCGCTACTCGACGTAACGTTGAGACAGCCGGCAAGTGTCTGTGGAGGACTGCCAGTCCACTTCGGGTCGCTTTCGAAGCCGCTACTTAGGTTCGAGCTTGGAGAACATGGCACAAGTACGTCCGTAGGTGGCACGATAACTGTTTTCTCACGCTTTCCTTCGCGTTCGGGGCTCGAATAAACAAAGACAAGATAACCCTTGGGCGTGCAAGAGGGTGAAGGCTCGGTGTCGGATGACAGCTCCCGGCTGGCACCGCGGGGCTCTGGAGACGGCGAAGGAGAGGACGACGACCACGAAAAGTGGCAGTTCTGCTCTTCGTCGAGTATCGGAGCCTTGCTGTCGCCCTCGTGAAAGCTCCTTCTTCGACACGAACGACTGCGCGGCATTCGGACCACAAGTTGGCGCAGTTGCGGACAGTGGGCACCCGTGCCAGTTGGAGCGGGGGCAGCTCGCGATTGTGCCGGTGCGTCTTCGGCAAGAGCCTCGTACCGGTCGTTAGGCATGACGCCGTCCTTCTGCTCGTGCGAGCAAGTCCCTGAATTTATGTAGGGGATCGCACTGATCGCGCAAGCACCGACGAAAAAGTTTTGCAGCGCCTCCTCTCGGATACCTTAAGGTCAGGCAAAGCTGATATAAAGCAACCTTCTCCTCCCCTTTAGCTGTCCGCTTATGCCGTTATCACTTTCGGTATATATCAGTCCCCTCAAAATATTTTCTTTAACGTACAACTCATTGGAGCGCTACCATGCGCTACCGTCTATGAATGAAACCCACGAGGCTGTGAACTACAGCATTTATCGTCTGCGAAAAAGGGACTTGATTGAACGAATTGAACCCGATTGCGAAAGAGGAACGAGAGCGACATTTCATATCTGCAAGGTGATTAGATCAGACCTCGTGGCGCACATTCCTGGTGAGACTACTGTAAAACAGATTAAAGAAACAAAATAAAGAGGCAATTTGCCAGCAAAACGTTAAGACACGCTTTTTCTTTCGTGCTGTTACCGGCACTACAGTCTCTTTCTCCAGCCATATGCTTTCAATAAGGCTTATTGGCCGCGTTGTTTTGCGGGAACTATTTCACCAGCTTCACGCGGTCATGTCCCGAGCGGGCTCTTGACCCGCGTATTAAAATATTTATCGCGTTGCTAGATAATTTTACCAACAATATATACAGTTAGCGCTAGTTGTTATGATAGCCTAACCCCTAACATTGCATATATTATGTATGTTGGATGCAGAGTGCGAGTGATTTAAGCAAGTGAGTAATAATATTTAAAATATGAAACATCTGGGCTGCGCTTGGGTTCAGCAAGTGACGCAAATCAGGCCAGGAGTGTTCGCAGAAGATATACTACTTGCATCAAACGATTACTCAATTACCGCAGCCCCAGCCAGAAACGATGACCTACGCCGCCGTCGCACGCCGTCAAGGCCCCCCTCCGCGACCGCGCCAGGGCCCTGTCACGCCGCAGTTGCGTCGTCCGCCGCCGCCGCCGCCGCCGCCAGCACGCCCACCCGTCGCCCAGCGCACCTACGCGAGGAAGACGGACATTTGGCGAGAATCCGACCACCACCCGCTCTGCTATCACTGCGGAGAAGCCGGCCATGTGTACCGCCGATGCCCATACCGCGACTTGGGACTGAGAGGGTTCGCCGTCAACGCGCCGCGTCCACAGCTTGGGGAGCACCCACGTGACATCGCCGATTACCTAGCCGCCACTCAGTGGAACTCTCGACGACCGTCCCGTTCGCCGTCACCAGGCCGCTACCTGTCGCCGCAGCGCCGACCATACACCGGCCCAGCCCGGGGCCGCTCTGCGAGCCCATATCCGGAAAACTAAAAGCAGCAACCGATGGAGGTGCGGTTGCTGTTCGTCGAACTGACGAAGATCCTCCGCCACCGACGAAAACGCCGAAGAAACTACCTCGACGACATAACGACACGCCGCCGTCCCGACGAAGCGTGGAAGCAAATAATACGACGACGAAAGACGACCTGACGACATCCCATACCAGCCACAGGTCAATGCGACGCAGCCGTGATCCGACGCCAAGACCTAACTGTAACGCAAGACAAAGAACCACCGACCTCGACGTGCTTCTCGACGGCCACGCAGTTACCGCCTTAGTGGACACAGGGGCCGATTACTCCGTAATGAGTGGACACATCGCCGCCCAGTTGAAGAAAGTTAAAACTTCATAAGAAGGCCCTCAAATTCGGACCACTGGAGGACACCTCATTACGCCGACTGGAATCTGCACGGCAAAAATTACCGTTCATGCCCGGACTTACCCTGCCACCTTCATTATCCTCCAACACTGTTCACGAGACGTCATTCTCGGCATGGACTTCCTGAACCAACACGGTGCAATCATCGACCTGAAGTCGAAGTCGATAACGCTGTCGGAAGATCGAGCGATACCGCCGGACAGCTATCGTGGTCACCATGCATTAAGCGTGCTCGAAAGTCAAGTCAGCATCCCGCCTCGCTCCAGCATTGTCATTTCCGTCGGCACCAAAACACCTGCCGACGTAGAAGGCGTCATCGAGGGTGACCAACGTCTACTGCTAGACCGTTAAATTTTCCTCGCAAGAGGGATCGCTCGACTGCACGGAGGGAAAACTGAAGTGTTGCTGACAAACTTCAGCCAGGAGTTCAAGCACATCAACAAGGGCACGACGATCGCTTACATCGAAGAAATTCTGGAAACCAGTAATGTGTTTGTCCTCTCGGATTCCGCCGCATCTACCCCGACGACGATGGTTCCCGAACCAGACTACGACATTAATCCAAGTCTACCCATGATTAAGCAACAACAGCTCAGAAGTCTGCTGCAACGATACAAACGCTGCTTTTCGACGTCGTCGAGGATTCGACAAACACCAGTTGCAAAGCATCCCATAATCAACGAGGAGTGCGTTCGACCACTGCGCCAGAGCCCTTACCGAGTTTCGCCGCGAGAACGTGAAGCTATAAGAGAACAAGTCGCCGAAATGATGCGCGACGACATCATCCAGCCGTGGAAAGCCCATGGGCATCTCCTGTTGTCCTGGTAAAGAAAAAGGACGGAACCCTACGTTTCTGTGTCGATTAACGTCGACTGAACAAGATCACGAACAATGACGTATACCCCCTTCCACGGACAGACGACGCATTGGATCAGCTCTGCAACGCTAAATACTTCTCGTCGATGGACCTCGAGTCTGGCTACTGGCAAATAGAAGTCGACGAAAGAGATCGCGAAAAGACTGCCTTCATCACGCCAGACGGCCTGTACGAGTTCAAGGTCACGCCATTCGGACTCTGCTCGGCGCCTGCAACGTTCCATCGCGTCATGGACACGGTTTTAGCAGCATTGAAGTGGCACACCTGCCTTCTTTACTTGGATGACGTCGTCGTCTTCGCCGGAAATTTCGACGATCACCTTAGGCGGCTTGCGACAATACTAGAGGCCATCAAATCATCAGGGGAAGCCAGAAAAGTGCCGCTTCGCTTACGATGAGTTTCTGTTCCTAGGCCACGTCATCAGCAAATCCGGAGTACGCCCCGACCCACAGAAAACAGCTGCCATCGCAAAGTTCCCGCAGCCCATCGACAAGAAGGCAGTGCGTAGATTCCTTGGAATGTGTGCCTACTACAGGCGCTTTGTCAAGGACTTTTCACGCATCGCTGAGCCGCTAACGCGTCTAACCAAATCTGATGTCGAGTTAAGTGGCAAACGCCGCAGGCCAACTCATTTCACCAACTAAAACGACGCATGCAGTCGCCGCCGGTACTTGCACATTTCGACGAAGACGCCGATACCGAAATCCACACTGACGCCAGTAGCCTAGGCCTCGGTGCCGTCCTAGTCCAGAAGAAAGACGGACATGAACGGGTGATATGCTAGCAGGTCGCTGTCAATAGCGGAAGGCAATTATTCTACGACTTAAAAGCCTCGCTATCATTTTTGCTACAGCAAAATTCCGCCCTTACCTATATGGCAGACCATTCAACGTCGTCAGCGACCATCACGCGTTGTGTTGGCTAGCTAACTTAAAGGACCCTTCAGGACGGCTGTTAGACTGCAAGAATATGACGTCACGGTAATCTACAAGTCCGGACGAAAACACTCTGACGCCGACTGCCTATCACGCGCCCCCATCGATCCCCCGCCGGAAGACGACGAGGATGACGACGCCTTCCTCGGAATAATAAGCGTAGAAGACTTCACTAAACAGCAACGAGCAGACCTGGAGCTAAAAGGCCTCGTCGAGTATTTGGAAGGGAACACCGACGCTGTCCCTAGGGCATTAGGGCGCGGGTTGTCTTCGTTCACGTTACAAAACAACCTGCTCGTGAAGAAGAACTTCTCACCAGTCCGCGCCAACTACCTTCGTGTTGTTCTGTCCACGCTGCGTCCAGAAGTACTGCACGCCCTACATGACGATCCGACCGCTGGGCACCTCGGATTCTCCCGGACGCTGTCGAGGCTACAGGAAAGGTATTACTGGCCGCGTCTGACCGCCGACGTTGGCCGTTACGTCAAGACATGCCGCGACTGTCAGCGACGCAAGACATCACCGACAAGGCCAGCAGGATTACTACAGCCGATCGAACCTCCTCGCCGACCATTCCAGCAGGTTGGGATGGATTTGTTGGAGCCGTTTCCGACGTCAACATCCGGGAATAAGTGGATTGTCGTGGCGACAAACTATCTCAACCGCTTCGCTGAAACTAAAGCTCTACAAAAAAGCAGCTCAGCCGAAGTGGCGAAATTTTTCGTCGAGAACATTCTACTGCGACATGGTGCACCAGAAGTCCTCATCACCGACAGAGGAACAGCGGTTAGAGCAGAGCTCACCCAAGCCATTCTACAGTATAGCCATACAAGCCACAGGAGGACAATTGCCTACCACCCGCAGACGAATGGTCTCACGGAGCGCTTGAACAAGACCCTCGCCGACATGCTAGCAATGTACGTCGACGTCGAGCACAAGACGTGGGACGCGGTCCTGCCGTACATAACCTTTTCTTATAACACGGCGGTGCAAGAAACAACACAGATCACGCCGTTTAAGCTGGTTTACGGCAGGAACAATAGACCATATTCACACTATCAATCAGGTGATAGAAAAATGTGCGGAATATAACCAACCCTTATATATAGCTTTAATTGATTACGAGAAAGCGTTTGATTCAGTCGAAACCTCAGCAGTCATGGAGGCATTGCGGAATCAGGGTGTAGACGAGCCGTATGTAAAAAATACTGAAAGATATCTATAGCGGCTCCACAGCCACCGTAGTCCTCCATAAAGAAAGCAACAAAATCCCAATAAAGAAAGGCGTCAGGCAGGGAGATACGACCTCTCCAATGCTATTCACAGCGTGTTTACAGGAGGTATTCAGAGACCTGGATTGGGAAGAATTGGGGATAACAGTTAATGGAGAATACCTTAGTAACTTGCGATTCGCTGATGATGTTGCCTTGCTTAGTAACTCAGGGGACCAACTGCAATGCATGCTCACTGACCTGGAGAGTCAAAGCTGAAGGGTGGGTCTAAAAATTAATCTGCAGAAAACTAAAGTAATGTCTAACACTCTCGGAAGAGAACAGCAGTTTAGGATAGGTAGTGAGGCACTGGTAGTGGTAAGGGAATACATCTACATAGGACAGGTAGCGACTGCGGATTCGGATCATGAGACTGAAATAATCAGAAGAATAAGAATGGGCTGGGGTGCGTTTGGCAGGCATTCTCAGATCATGGACAGCAGGTTGCCATTATCCCTCAAGAGAAAAGTGTATAACAGCTTTGTCTTACCAGTACTCACGTACGGGGCAGAAACTTGGAGGCTTACGAAAAGGGTTCTACTTAAATTGAGGACGACACAACGAGCTATGGAAAGAAGAATGATAGGTGTAACGTTAAGGAATAAGAAAAGAGCAGATTGGGTGAGGGAACAAACGCGAGTTAATGATATCTTAGTTGAAATCAAGAAAAAGAAATGGAGGGGGGGCATGGTCAGGACACCTAATGAGGAGGAAGGATAACCGATGGTCATTAAGAGTTACGGAATGGATTCCAAAGGAAGGGAAGCGTAGCAGAGGGCGGCAGAAAGTTAGGTGGGCGGATGAGATGAAGTTTGCACGGAAAACATGGCCACAATTAGTACGTGACCGGAGTAGTTGGAAAAGTATGGGAGAGGCCTTTGCCCTGCAGTGGGCGTAACCAGGCTGATGATGATGATGATGATGATGATGATGATGATGATGATGATGATGACGACGGCAGGAACCCGACGACGACGCTCGACGCCATGCTGCTGCACGTCACTGACGAAGAGAATCTTGACGTCGCGACCTATCTCCAGCGCGCCGAAGAAGCCCGACAGCTCGCCCGCCTACGGATCAAGAACCAGCAGCGTACCGACAGCCAACACTACAACCTGCGACGACGCTTCGTCGAGTACCAGCCCGGTGACCGTGTTTGGGTTTGGACCCCTATACGCCGACGAGGACTGAGCGAGAAGCTTTCGCGTCGCTATTTCGGACCGTACAAGATCATCCGATGTATCGGCGCACTAGACTATGAGGTCGTGCCAGACGGCATTTCGCTATCACGGCGGCGCCGCTCACGACCTGAAGTAGTCCACGTTGTGAGACTCAAGCCGTGCTAACCGCGGTAATGAACTTTGGGACTTCGCGTAACTGACCTTTGGACTTTGTTTCTTTTCGTTGTTTTGTTACTTTTGTTTAATAAGAGTCCTCTTGTGCTTCGCTCTCTTATATTTGTAGCATCGGGACGATGCTTTTGAAGAGGGGCGTAATAACACGTGTACTTCTTTATGTTTATCGGGCGACCACTTCTTACCGCCTAACAAATGTTATCGCATAGCGCAGGACGAGCCTGCATGTAAAAGAAGTTTCTGGAGTGTTATCGATGGTTCCATCCGCTGTCTTTCCCCCAACTTGTGTAATCTGATTGCATGTATGCGCGACGCGAATAGTGTAAAGCTTGACCCGCTGATCAGATTATCGACGATCGCCGAGTGTGCTCGCCGCTATCGTTGTTCCTTTAGTATAGCCTGCTTTTGAGGGCACAAGTTCGCCCAATAGAGCGTCAGTTTCTATAATCCCAGTTTGGCTTCCATCTTCACCGTCACTATTACGTGACAATAGCGTCGGAGTTTAGTTTGGATATGCCGGTAAACATATTTCTGTTATGCGCACACTGAAACAGAAACTCCTTTTCCAGCGTTTCTACCATTCATAGAGCGACGCGGCGTGCTCGGTTCCTTGCAACACCACCGTGCTCGCCTCCGCGCATGCGCAGCTTTCAGAAAGTTGCGCTTGCCGGGAAGCCTGACAAGCAGTCGGGGATCTTTGGATGCTATCGCGTTCCCCTCCTAATGGCGAAGCCTTAAGCGTCCTCGAAAATTTCGATCACAATTATTCAAATAAGTTTCCGGAAGTGACACTCCAGCGCTATGCCAGTGTCAGCGTTTGGTTCTTTTCGGCAGCCGGCTTGCAGGGAACGTTATCAGTGAAAATTATAAGAACCAATAGTATCAAGTGGAAAGTCATTTTGATATCATAAAGCAATAGTAATACCAAGAGCTACTACTTGGTGCATTGCGTATACATTACTCGTGCAGTTCTTTCACACTTTCTGGTCACACTGACCGCAACGCGGCGTACGTGCGCTGGCGTACGCCTCTCTTTCGCGCTCTATATATACGAGTACACGTACCGCAACTCAGCGAATATTCTGTATCGTGCCGCGTCTTCTCTTTCTGCTGCGCGGATTTCGTTGGAAATGCTTGCGGCATGTACCCCAGGCTTGAATAGGATTTAGATGACCGAAGCCTGTGCTTGCCGCTATCGTTTTGCTTAAGGTGTTGCTTTTTTTCTTTCTGTAAGGGGGGGGGGGGGGCACAAATTCGGCAAAATAAGAATTAAATAGTATACTCGCACACTTGGTGGTGTTTGATGCTTCACCGTCAATACCAGGTGCCAAAATCACACATTTAATAAAACGCACGCGATAAAAGTACAACGGGATAACGCGTATAGCTCTGATCGCGTGAGCGGCTAGCGATGCTACCTTTTCACTACTTTCTTTCGTGGTGTATGGGAGCATCCTGCTCGACGCACATTGGACGTGGCACGCGCTTTCGGCTGGTCACAGTATCAAATGACACAAATGTGTATTTTGTGCGTATTTGAAAAACTCAAGCACAGCACTGGGGATCTATAGAGTAGAAAGTAATGTAACCAGCATAGAAAAATGAAGAGAGGAAAATGCCACAAACCCAATAGAAGAAGAGGGATTGTTTTTTTTTCTTTTTGCGCGTCTCTGTGTTTAGCTTTTTACCTGGCCGGCTTCTTCCATTGCCCAAGTCATGGTCATGGTCGGTGGCGCTGCCTTCGCTCATTGCTCACGCGAGCGTTGCTGCCGAGGCCACATCGGTATCAAAACAGCGGAAAGACACGGAATCTCCGGGATTTGCGGCCACAGGCTTCAAGCACTAAGTTACTGTTCTGTTTTGTTATATGTAGGCATTCAGTCCTTTTTGAGTAGTGTGACCACTTGGGTGGCCGTTGATCCTCTTTGGCTGTTTCAAGTGTTTTGTTAATGCGAATGAAACCTGAGTCATGAGCATTGATCTCAGCATGTATCGTGCTCGCACTCGCACTTTCTGCCCATGCTCAGGACGCCGAAGTTTAGCTACCAACCATGTAAATGGTATCAATGCACCTTTACCGAGACCTCTTGCGCTTGCTTCCTTGTGCTTTGCCTTGCTCTTCCTTTGTGCTGGTGATGTCGAGGCCAACCCAGGGCCTAAGATTGAGGACGTTCTTATCCTCCTAAGAGAGCTCATGGATGACAATCGGGCAAAATTCGAGAAAACAATGGCTACCCTAATCGAAATATAAAAGGATATCACAGACTTAAGAGCGCAACTTAGTAGCATCGAGCAGGACATTGGTGGAATCCGCGAAATTAGGAATGATGTCGGCTCTGTCCATGGCACATTAAACGAGGTAAGGCAATCCGTATCAAAGACAAAGGAGGAGCTGGGCGACGTTGCAGATAATCTTAACAACAGATCGAGCCGCAACGACTTGTTGATAAAGGGTCTATCAGAGACAGAGAAAGAGGACTACGCAATCACTGAAAGGAAAATAAGAGATGTTATTTCAGCTCACTTAGGTTTGCACTTACAGGATAACGACATTGGACGAGCTCACCGCATCGGGATACGTTGAACCGCACAAAATCGCCAATTATCATAAAGTTCTTAAACTTCACGTTGAAGCAAACTAAAGAATGTCGAGCCAAAGTTATGGCTAGAGGACGACTTCTCACCGAAAGTACAATTGGCCCGCAAAAAGCTGAGGGATTTCGCTAAAACCAAATGCAAGGAAAACGAA
This sequence comes from Dermacentor variabilis, assembly GCF_050947875.1. Classification (NCBI taxonomy): domain Eukaryota; kingdom Metazoa; phylum Arthropoda; class Arachnida; order Ixodida; family Ixodidae; genus Dermacentor; species Dermacentor variabilis. The sequence goes on from NW_027460346.1 coordinate 6,541,722, forward strand.
CGCTTCACAATCAGGTTTAACAAACTTCAGCTACATGGTAAGACGTTCAAATACAACGCAATCTTAGGCAGGGTTATTGAGACAGCCGTAGAGGAGGCGCGTCTTCCTAAATGACTAGGGCCATTGCGCAACTCAAAGCCACACGGAAATCGTCCTCTTTCTGTGCTGCTTGCAAATTTCCAGCAGTATTCTTCCTAAACTAAACGTAGTGAAAACTAGGATACACACATGTAACACAGATATTATTATTGGCACCGAAACATGGCTCACCGCTGATATCCCGAACGGTGAACTATCCCTCCCGAGTAACTCCAAAGTTTTCCCCAAAGATAGGAGTGGTTGCAGGGGAGGAGGTGTAATGATCGCCGTATGGAACGATTATCAGCCGTCACCTATGCCCATTGACACGCCGCTTCAACTACTGTATGTTATGTTCAGATATAAAGGCATCACGTGCATCGTAGGTGCGTGTTACCGCCCCCCTAGCAGCCAGTCGGACTTCATTGATCATTTGCATGACGCATTATACTACGTGTTCAGCGTGCCTCCACAGTGCATTCTAATATTAGGAGGCGATCTTAATTACCCCAGTATAAATTGGACAACGTCTGCTGTGAACTCTTCGACCAATCGTCACGAGTGTTCCCACATTCTTCACACAATAAGCACGTTCGATTTGGTCCAGCTGCTGCACGAGCTGCCTAGAGGCGAACATATTCTTGATTTGCTATTTACAAACACTCCAGGCAAAGCTCATACAAGTGTACTTCAGGAAATACTGTCTCGAAGTACTGTTCCTCGAAGCAAAATTACTGTCACAAAGCAGATACTAAACTATTGCAGAGCTGACACCACTAAAATGAACCGAACGTTCGGTGAGTTCGCCCCAATGTTCGAAGTCACGATCAATACCCGCACAACCAATGAGAACTGGATCGTCTTCCACGATAAAATCAAAGAAATTGAACTTACTTGTATGCCTAAAATAACGATTAAAACCAGAATAGATGCGCCGTGGTTCACACGAGGTGTTAAAAAACTTCTTAATAGGAAAAACAGAGCATACCGAACAGCGAACAAAACAAACGCTGGCAGTGATTGGGAAAAGTACAAAGAGGCGCACGCTACTCCTGAGACAGCAATTATTGAGGCTAAAGACAATTTCTTTAGTTTCCTTAATCGTTTGATATGCTAGTAGACTGGTTAGGCGAGGTGCGACGGCGGTGTCGTTGAGTGAGTCACTAGTGACCTAGTCATGTCACTCAAGAATAAACTGTTACACTCTAAGGACCATTTCGTTTGATATGCATGCTGGAAGCATAGTACTGCATGCAAGATACAAGCTTAGTGAGCTATAATGAGTTGCTCAGTGATTATGTCAAGTGCCCGAGCAATGGTGAGCAAGTTTTTGCCCTTGCGAACCATGTTGATCAATATGCATAGCGATAGAGAAGGAAATCGCTTGTCATGATCGCAACCCAAGTCGCGTAATATGCGTCAAGATTGTGACTCATTTATGTGAGTCACTCTTGTCACTTGGAAATGTGACTCGAAAAGGAGAAAATGATCAATGTCCCGCATGGAGGTGTTTCTGAAGCAGCCATGACAACACTGGTAGCTTGGAAACTGTGCCCCTATAGTGCTGACACCAATACAGTGATCACATCAGTGAATAGACGGGATTCATGACGCCTGTTACGACCTCTTCTGCAAGAATTATTAGTTCCTCAGTCAATTTCCAAGCGGATTAAACTGACTGGCACAGGGATTAAAATGTCTGGCAGTTGGATTAAAATGGCTGGAGCAAGGATTAAATCAGTTGGCACGCGGATTAATTCGGATGGCGCTCGGATTAAATGTGGTGGGGCCTGGATTAAACTATTGGCACTTGGATTAAAAATGCTGGTGCTCAGATTAAATTGGCTGGGATCTGGATTATTTTCAATGAAGCTTAGAATAAACTGAGCGGGAATACCTGTAGAAATTAACTGTTCCATAATAGGTGATGAACCATTAAATTCGTAAATTTCACTAATTACCTTTATAAAGGTAATTTTTGAAATTACTAATTTATGTTATTAAGAAAATTATGTTGGCCACAATCGGATGCCTACATTGGGCACCTAATGTGGCTACCGAAGGAATATCGAAGAAAACGTGACACCCTTAGTCCACTGAGAACCATACGTATACTGCTCGGCATTCCACACCGGCGAGACATGCCTTTCCGGAGAGGTTGCGATCAAGCAAACGCGGTGCAATCCGTCGAGTCACCACAGTGATGCCGGCCAGCGACCATTGTTTCATTTTCTTGTCCGCTAGCCAAAAAGCGTCCAAAACTCTGCCAGGCGAAAATCAACTCTCCCGGAGAGAGAGAGAGAGAGAGTAAAACATCTTTATTAATAATATTTGAATGGCGAGAGCAGTGTGGGAGGAACCCTCAGTCCAGGGTCCCTAAGATGATTCCGGCGATGTTTCGAGCCCGTTGTATCACAGCTCGGAGGACCTCGGGAGGTCCGTCGCGGAGGGCATCGTCCCACAGCTCTTTGTTGCGTAGGGGGTAAAGGAGAGTTGGCAAGGGAGGAAAGAGGTTTGCAGTACACTCAATCGTGACGTGGAAGATTGTGGGCGAGCTGCCACAGCCAGGGCAACGATCTGCATAACAGTGTGGGTAGAATTTATTGAGAGATACAAGATTAGGAAAAGTTGCGGTTTGTAACTGGTGTAATGCCACTGCTTCCTCCCGCGAGAACGACGGCGGTGGTGCGGCGTGGGTGCGACGAATGCGTGTATAATGACGGAGTATGTCTTTATAACGGAGCAAGGGATCTCCCCACTCTGAACTAGTCGCCTCACCACGCCGAGTCGCCCGGAGGGAAGTTTCTCGAGCAACCGCATGTGCGCGTTCGTTACCCGGCAGCGATGTATGACCAGGGGTCCAGAGTAAGTGAATGCGGGGAGGTGTGGCTGGTGTATTTTGCGGGATCTGTTTGAGAATTTGGTGCGCCGCTCTCGGGATGTCGTGTCCCGATAGGAACGCCCGGCATGCCTGTTGCGAGTCCGTCAATATATACACTTCCTCAGGAACACGGATGGAGAAAACCGAACGCGCACCGAAGTGCGCCGCGCGGTGGTGGGGGCAACATGCGAAAAACGCATGCGCTCTGGCTGGCTCTGACAGCCCGCGGGTAGCGAGAACAAGAAAATTGAAGAGGCTCAATGTGTCCTCGCGAGTAAAAGTAGAAGTAGAAAAAATAAATGAGAACTTAGTTACCTTGGCTGGCTTTAGTGTCTCGACATGGATGCTTAGAGCGGAGGTGAAAAAGAATGTTTATATTCTTTTGTGTGACATGACGGCACAAATGAGCCACCACAACGCTTCGTCTCATCGGACCTCGCTGCATGCTTTGTCAACTTGTCTAATAGATTGCTGATTTGGCCTGTCTCGTTGTATGTTCCGATGTAAGACTTTAGAAAAGTCAATGCACCTTGGCGTCAAATGTTTATAACATTAAACCCACATAGTTCCTCAATTGAAAATCTAAAGCACAACTTTGGAAATGTCAATGCACCTTTCACATCAAAAGTTTATGAGAACTTTATACCCATAATGTTTCGGAATTGACATCCATGCGCTCCGTAAATTCCGCGGCCTCCGCGAGATGCCGCGGCGAGCCCGTTCGCCATCAAAACGCCCTTGAAACTCTGCTCGGATGGGGTCTCTTGCGTTATGTGACTTCCGGTGCATGGGCGTTGCCGCGAAATCCAGCCCGAGTTCGCAATGTTCGCGGTGAAATGTCTGTTCGAGCGTGAAAAAGACCATTCTAGACAAAACCCAGAATGATTTCCGGCGCCGGGGGTTGCTTTGGTCGCCGGTGCATGGACAGCACGAAAAAATTTCGGGGGGGGGGGCTGAAGCCCCATAAGCCCCCCTCTCCCCCTGGCTACGCCCCTGCTACTGGAAGCTCTTTGTTGTTTGAAGCCAGGACGGAAGTATTGCGGTCTAAAACGTACCAAGTCAAGGATAGACACATTATGCGGTGTGTGTGGATAGGAGGAGGAAACGGCTGAATACCTGATACTTTTCTTCGCCCTACAGTTCAAAGCAACGGGACTGATTTTTTTTTATTCAAGGCATTGGGGTTTAGGGGCAGTGGAGGCAAAACAGAATTTAAGCGAGTAGAAATAGCCCAATGGAGGCTATCTTATTGGTGGCTGAAATCGAGGCAAGAGTGATATTTCACCCTTCACTGAGTACAAAATGCATTGCTAGTCACGGCTAGGTGGCGTGGGCCGCCGCTCGATTTAAAGGGTTCAGCCATATCTATCGATCCATTCATCCAGGCTCTCGTGAGCTGTGGATGATAAAAAAAGAAAGAAAATAGAACCAAGCGCAGCGAATCATTCACATTGCACTGGCCCAGCGAAGTCATCGGAAGCTTGCAGCCCTCTGTCGGCACGTTCACGAAACGCTGATAAGCCGGGCGATCGCAGATAACGTGTGAGCAGACGTAGTACAGCGCTCAGCTGAAACGCGATACTCGAAGCGCGTGGATGCGCCACTCCCGTCAACGGTTTGCTCTGAAGACACCGATCTGAAACGTTGTAGTATATACGATGAAAGCCAGAACCTTTGCGGCGCATTTTTCACTTTATTTATTCATATTTCGCGGGCTTTCATTGGAACGCGGAAAAAAGGACCGCGTGAGATATATCGTGTTGGAAACAATTTATTGAGAGGTTTATCAAGGTACTCTACAACTTTGCGTATCACACTTGGGGTCTGCAGCCAATACTTAAAAAGTTGATTAATTAAACATAACTAATCCGCTAGTTAAGGGGAAAATAAAAAAATGCCTGTGTAACTCTAGGCCAGTGCCAGCATTATGCATTCGCTTCAACTCGCGTCCGGAGTGCCTTTCATTTTTAAAACTTTGGTTTAAGGTATGTGGGACAACCTGTATATGTATACCCAAACTGTGCGGCCCAAGTTGGAGTATGCCAATGCTATTTTTGGCCCCCACCACAATAACCTTGTTAACGCCGTCGAGTCGGCTCAGAACCGCGCGACACGGTTTATTCTGTCAGCTTATTGATACCCCCCCCCCCCCCAATTCAAGCATCTCAGTACTAAAAGCCCAGATAAGCTTACCCGTCTAGCCTCACGCCATAGAATAGCACGTCTTAACCTTTTTCATAAATTTTTCCATTCTTTGCCTTTTGACAACCCGTACATAAAAAGAGTACATCGCATTGCCCGCGCCAGTCACTCTAACACAGCATATCCCCCACAAGCCCGTACCGTGACTTTTCAGCAGTCATTTTTTATGCGCAGAGCACGAGACTGGAACGGCCTGCCTACCAAAGTTGCCTCGCATCGACCCACTAGCATTCAAGCGGCTCATCGAAAACATTCCATTGCAACTAGTAGTATCTTTGTTTGCCATTACTCACCCACTCATTCATGTAATGTCTCAACAAGAGACCTTTGAGGAAATAAATGAATATATATATATATATATATATATATATATATATATATATATATATATGTAAAGACATCAAATCTAAAATAAAGTCAAACTTCTACTCAAACACACTTCAAGGATTTCTAAGAAATTCACCGAGCAAATTCTGGAACTACCTTAAACCTAAGGCATCAACTGATCCCCAAGTGTCGTCCGAAACTAACAAACAAACCGCTAATACACTAAATAACTATTGTTTTTTCTGTCATCACAACTGACGATAGGAAACTACCTCAAATTGACATCACCGTTAACAGCACACTAAGCCCCCTCACCGTCACGGAGGCCGGAGCACTGAACCTTCTCCTAAACCTGGACACGAAATAAAGGGCCAGGCCCGAATAAAATACCCAACGCTTTCTTGAAACGATACGCAGAATGGACGACGAAGTACCTTTGTATAATATTTAACAAATCATTATCATCATCTGTTCTTCCACAGGATTGGAAATCTGCAAAAGTTGTTCCAATACATAAATCAGGCTGTAAAGACGACCCGCCCAACTTTCGGCCGATTTCGCTTACGAGTACCGTGTGCAAACTTCTAGAACACATCATACTAAAACGTATAACCGTTTTCTTAGAAAAAGGAGAGTATCATATCACCATATCAACATGGCTTTCGCAGAGGCCTTCTACAATCACTCGACTACTGGAACTAACCCACGACATAGCATTTAAGATTGACCAACACAGACAAACAGACCTCATCGTACTCGATTTCTCGAAGGCATTTGATCGGTTATCACACAAAAAAGCTCATAAGGAAACTTGAGATTATATTAGGTTAGGTACAGGCCCCATAATTGACTGGATTTGCGACTATCTTACTAACCGTACCCAATTTGTGGAAGTGAACAGACAGATTTCCCAGACAGCCCGGGTAACATCGGGAGTCCCCCAAGGAAGCGTTCTGGCTCCCCTTTTATTTCTAATTTTTATTAATGGACCTACCCGCAAAAATCACAGGAAACGTTAGGCTATTTGTAGGTGACTGCATTCTTTATCGAAATATTAACTCGCATGATGACCACATAACATTAAACAACGACTTGAAAGCTGTGTCTAACTGGTGTGCCCACTGGCAGATGACCATCAATACTAAGAAATCTGCTGTTCTTTCAATCACCAGAAAAAAAAAAGTAACTCGAGCTTTAGGTACACCGTTAACGACGTGCCACTAATACGAGTTCATGAACACAAGTACCTCGGATTAACGTTAACACATGACTTCAGGTGGAACTCCCATATAAACAATGTTACAGCGACTGCAATGAAACGCCTTTTCTTTCTTGGAAGACACCTCCGACTAGCACCACCCGCGCAAAACTTCTGGCTTACAAAACCTTCGTCAGGTCAATCCTTGAGTACGCAAATGTTATCTGGTTCCCGTACACTAAACAACTAATTAAAAAACCAGAAGGTGTACAAAGGAAAGCTCTACGGTACATATACAATAAACATAAATTAACAGACTCGCCCACCGAACTACTTAACAAAGCCGGAATCCTAACAGTACAAAACCGAGCTGTACTAGCCCGTTCAAAATTTGTGTACCAGCTCCTACACAACAGGCTTAATATTGTTACGTAGGAAGACGCAGAGAAAAAGCTATATACAAGTATGTTTACAAGGGAATACGCCGCACTTGGCCAAGAGGCAACAGCCCGCGCTAGCATCTAATCGTCGTCGTCGTCTTCTCACTGCTCGCCTCTTCGTCATCGTAAACACTGTTCCGTAGCACTACCCCCGGCGGCAAAAGCGCCGTCACGGAGCGACTAAAGGTCGGACTCGGAAGCAGTGTAGTAGGCCTTGAGCCTACTCACGTGCACGACATCACTAGATGCCAGAGTAGATGACGAGGTTGAGCTCACAGGAGCAATTTCGTACGTCACAGGCGTCACCTGGCGCAGCACGCAGTAGGGCCCTGTGTATCGCGAAAGGAGCTTCTCTGAAAGTCCGACGTGACGAGAGGGCGACCTCAGGAGCACGAGCGCACCAGGCGAAAACTGTACGTCACGGTGGCGGGCGTTGTACTGACGCTGCTGAGTGGCCTGCGAGGCCGTCAGTCGAGCACGGGCAAGCTGGCGTGCACGGTCGGCGAGGGCGATGGCGTCGCGCGCATACTCGCTTGTTGAGATCGCAGCAGGAGGAAGTGCCGTGTCTAGGGGCAAGGTCGGTTCGCGACCGTACAGTAGGTAAAATGGAGAAAATCCGGCGGTGTCGTGCCGGAATGAATTGTACGCAAATGTGACGTAAGGAAGGGCAATGTCCCAGTCGTGGTGGTCCTTGGAAACGTACTTGGACAGCATATCTGTAAGAGTACGGTTTAACCGCTCTGTCAGGCCATTGGTTTGAGGATGGTATCAAAAAGCAGACAAAAAGCTATATACAAGTATATTTACAAGGGAATACGCCGCACTTTTTCAAGAGGCAACAGCCCGCGCTAGCATCTAATCGTCGTCGTCGTCTTCTCATTGCTCGCCTCTTCGTCATTATAAACACTGTTCCGTAGCAATATTGATACCTCTAGATACATACCCAGAAATGAAACACGGCCAACGCGACATAAACACACACAAACACTCAATGAGTATTCTTTTCATACCGATTGCTTTAAGAATTCATTCTTTCCTTTAGCGATAAGAGAGTGGAATAATCTAAGTGAACCCATTAGTAACAGTTCCTCATTAGATACATTTGCTAATTCAGTGAAAAAACATCTCCTCGCCTTACAGCTCTGATTTACATACTCTGGTTTGTTACCGATCTTCATAGCCTAACACTCTAATCTATGAGTGTTCTTTTTGTATGATGCATTATACGTATGACTGCATTCTGTTTGTCATGTTCATTAGGTGTTTTATATCACATGTGTGTTCAGGTGTTTTTTTTTTCTTTCTTGTTTGGATTCTTCTTTTCTCATATTCTTCTTCGTTATAGTATATTGTGCCCAAATATTGCATTTGTGATGAAGTGCTTAATTCTTTTGTTTAGAGAAGCCAAAACCTTTGCATAACACACTCGTGATTATATAGTGTATTTATATTCTTTGTTCACAAATACTACCATATGTACTTGCCCTTCCTGTTATAATCCCACGAGGGATTGACAGTATGTGAAATAAATAATTAAATAAACATACGCAGGACAGGGGTAATTGTAGATCGCAGGAAGAGAGGCCTTAGTCCTGCAGTGGACCTAAAATAGGCTGATTCTCAAATAACAGTACCGTGAGTACAGCGACACAATTCCCACAAATGGTGCGCGTGGCGGTCACTGCTGCTGCACACCGCCAGTCGATGCGTTTTGCGCGCTGGTTTACAGCATTGTAACTGTGTGGAGCAACTCGAACAAGGCGCGAACCTGACCCCTATATAGAGCACAGACCGCTACTGTAGACGGCACTTCGTGAGTTGCATGAAAATCATAGCGAGTTGGCGTGTGTAACTGGCGGCCGACTACACGAGGCCAGCCGGTAAATATTCGCGTTAATTTGATTGCGGGCATTCTCGAAAACTAGAAGTGTGTGCTTTCCAGCAGCGAAGGCAGGTAGCCAAAATGGACTGTGTCAAAGCACGCTTATGATGATATTGACCCAATGATATCAACGACGCCTGTGTTTGGTGCGGCCGCTCCGAGCGCGTGATTTGGTCCTTTCTTTTTCTTTTTTAACAGCGGAGCTGTTAGCCTCTAGTTGATGAGGATTTTTCGCTCTGTGCTCACCCAAAAACAGACGTCAAATGGCAGCTAGAAAACAGGTTTGTGTTTGAGTTTCCGCGTAACAGAATTATGTTTTCTCTGATATTCGAACTATAATCCGATGCTATCATGTCTGCAGGTTGTGTGTAAGTAGTACTTTACGAATTTTCTGACACATTTTACTTTGAGAAATTCAATTAGTTCAATAACGAAGTTGCGCTAGGAGAGGGGGGGGGGGGGACCTAGGAGAATGAGGATGTGTGTTGCGCTTCCGTACACGTGTGTGCGTGCATGACGGACGTGTACACACAATGTGTCTGTCCATGATGCCTGGCCGCTCTGCCCGTTACATGCACCTGTCGCACAGTGTGGGCTGCGACCGTATTCGACAGTATGGCAAACACTGTTCAAAAAGAGTACCGCCACCTAGCGGCCGCGTCTAGCGCGACAGAGCTTAAGTGGCAGCCGCCAAAAAGGGGCTTTGTCTTTCAGTTTCGGCGTAATAGAATTGTTTTCTCGTATATTCGTATTACAATCCGAAGCTATCATGTCTGCAGCTTGTGTGTAAGTGGCACTTTGCGCATTTTTCTGACGCAATTTACTTTTAAGCAATCATTTCGTTCAGTAATGTCCTTGCGCTTGGCTGAGGGCCTAGAAGAATGAGGCTGTTTGCTGCATGTCCGCACACGTTCACGCGTGTGACGTACGTCGCTTGCGGCTGTGGTGCTTGTGTTGCGTCTTCTAATGTCGGTTGTGAAGCTTGCCTAACGTCGGCAGCAGCTTCGCTGTACGTCCCATTTCCCAGGGCGGAATGGAGGCGCTTCTTTATTTTTTTTTACTGGCTCTTAAGATATGCATACGTGCAGCCACCACCCTGGCTTTTTAGCTTGCGTAGCGCCGTACAGTGTGGTCGGTTACAGTTGGCCTCAGTGTTTTGCCGTCTTTTCACCGGTTGTTAACTATAAGCCGCAGCTCCCATGCGCATGCACGGTCGGGAAGAGTACATCCCTCCTCTTATATTTTTCCCTGCACAGATATCTATTTCTATAGCCAGCTTGTATTGAAAACAGTGACACTAGATTAACTACCGCTCCGAGTTTGGCTCTGTTTCAGTGTCTTGTGCGCCCGCCAGAGTCCTTAGACTACTCTGTAATACCCCTGTCACACAACACACGTAATGTCATTCGCAGCGAATGAGATTACGTCTTATAATGACATTTTTGTTGCTTCTACACGGGCATATATAGTGAATGACATTCACAGCTAATGGCATTCGCCCGTTGAATGAGTTTCCCGAACACATGCAAGTGCGACTTGTGTAACCTCGACGACAGGGACTTGGCAAAAAATTACGAAATGAATAGGTTAAAACGAAATGTAGTCAGAGTAAAGGCTGTCATAATTGCTGTTATGAACTTGTTAATCGTTTTTTTTTACGTACAGCACGATAGTTGAAGTAGTTTTTGCAGCTATATATCCTTGTTCCCAGTCTCCGACTGGATGCTAGCGCAAATTGTCGGCCATGTATACAAACGCCCGTCAGCCTTTTTTTTTTTTTCATTTCTGCATATCGTTTTCAAGGTGGTACCACGCTAAAGCCTATCCACCAACCACGGAAGCTAACTCTGTAGCTTCGTCAGCGGAGAATGAGAAGCGAAAAGCGCACTGGGGACCGACGACCAGACGTACGCGCTGCTGAAAGTGTGGGAAGACCACCACACCGATTTGCGCAGGGTGAAGCGCAACCTGAAAGTATACATGCCGATTGTCTGCGTGCGCAAGGTGCCGATAAACATCGCCATCATATGGGAATGCCATTTTGTATGCCCGTGTAGACCATGAACGCAAGACCACAATGACATTCTGTATGAATGTCATTTACTGTGAATGACGTTACAGGTGCCGTGTGACAGAGGTATAACTCAGATTACTTCGCTTTTCAATATAACCAGTTTTAAGCATAAAATGCTTCTAAGCTCCCGTTGCCGCCAACTTCGAGGGACCTTTAGCCAAAAGTCAGAGCCGCTATCAGGGCACTCAAACGAGAACATCCGGTGAAGCTGCAAGAACTAAACGCGATCATAGAACAGTAGTCTGAACGGAAGAACATGCGGTCTCAGGCCCCCAACCCTTTGTACAGGACCGCATTACTTACGCTAGTTAGTGCCCAAACAAGTTGCAAGAAATATTGCTTCCAAGTTTTTCCTAATGTTTCTTCACCGTAGCACTCAAGCTGTAACTGCTAGCGCGCTCAAGTTTTATTTGTAATTTCCAATAGCGACGTTCAAAAGGCAGATGCAAGGCGCCATGCACTTCATTGTCATCTTTTGGCGCTGAGACAGGGTTGCCTGTGCTCTTTTTAATGCCAATGGTGCGCGAGTTTCACATCGCGGGTTTTGCTTCGCCTTGAGAGATGACGCCACGTATTGCGGCGCCTCCTTTCAGATGCTTTTCTTCTTCTATTGGCGGTGAAGAGTTACGGAGTCGCCATCTATTGGTCGCACCTCGCTGGCGTAGTATGAGGGATCACGCGGCGCGCTCCTCATAGGTTTTGCTATCGGCGCTCACTGAAAACACCACGCGCGAGCTCTTCGGGACATTTCTGTAAGTACTTTCGAAACGAGAGAAGTTTTTTACTGTCTAAACAATAACCTTGGGCAAACTGAAAGCACAGAATCGATTACAGAGGCTATCTCTTTAGCGAATACGTACAGCGAACGCCACTGCGCGCGGTCGCCCCGATGGAGCCTCCTGAACCGGCTTCTTACGTGAAAGGTAGGCAAACGCTGAAAGTTAAATATGTTCTTATAGTGGGCTGTCTGTATAACAAAATGGAGCATAACAGAATGAAGCCTCAATGCAGCGATCGCAAAGATTCGCAGCGACCGACTGCGCGTCTGCATGCTTGTCCGCGCACTGTTTCGATTTCGCCGCGTGCGCGTTTTCGCACCGTGCCATGAGCTTTAGGCCGCAGAATATAAGCTATAAGCATTTGACAGTATACAAGAAACCATTGTTGCGTGGGTGCTATCAGAGCTGTTCAAAAATAATTTCATTGTAGAAACTTCGACGCCTACGGGGACTGTGATGTGCTGTCGCGACGATTCAATCTTTTTTTTTCCTTCTAAATTCTTGGACATTTCAATATTATTTCTCGAGTTGCGTCGCACTGTATGTTTATCGGTGTTCTCAGCGTGCGATTTCTCGCTGCTTCATTTTTGTAATCCAGTGCATTAATTGATAACACGAACATGACCATATGTCATGCTTTTTTATAATGTGCTTCTTACCGCTCCCTTTCCACTCCAGTGGACTTGCCAGTATCTACAGCATCGACAAGTTCATAGACCAAACCGTCATGACATTAGCCGGGCAGCGGACTCGGGCGAGCGTCTCAGTGCGCGTTTTCCGAACATCGCAGACCCGGCGCCGTAGCAGAAATCTTCCTCGCGTCTGTGCTTGCTGCATACCCGAGTTGTAGCCGATGAGTGTTTGCCGGTTTTCTGTATCGCGAGCCAAGCTGCACGCAGCTTGTCTTGCGGCTACGTTTGAATAAGGCTGACGCCGGGCTCCGTTGCGTACGTCCGGCATTGCGGCACCGAGCAGTAGCCTACCATGTTGCGCGCCTTCAAAGGCAGCCACTACCTATTGTAGTGCTTTCAAGCGTTGTAAAGGAGACACTCGAAGCCGGAAAATCTCGCCACTAAATGAGGACCGCAGCGTACGAGGGAATTTAAACTCTCGCTTTCAGCACGCTTCGGCGCTCCCGAAGCAGCCGACGCGGACGCTATGTCCACGTGATCCCTAATAGCACGTCACGCCGACGGTGGCACCAGCTTTTCTAGTGGTGGAGCTGGAGGCCAATAGCTGGGCAGTGGGGCAATAGAACCGAATATGTCAAAACTGCACAAATCAAACATTGGCTACCCAAAATCACATTCTTTGGGGGTGCGAGGGCTTACCCCCTCCCAGGTCGCTCCTGCCAGCTCCCTCAGAACAGCCGTGGGAGGAGCTGCTCAGAATGCCGGATGAAAAAATACAAAAAGCCCGCGTTGCCTGGGCCGAAAGAGTCGCTCCTCGTGAGGGGCCATCCTAGGACTCGGGCCTGCCAGATCATAACTGAGCAGAATCTCAATAAAGTTGTTACCGCCATAGCTGGGAAGTGCGCTCTGTCTCCCTGGTGTCTTTCGCCGCCTGTCGTGCCGCCTTCAGCCGGTTTTCTTCTTCTGGCTGGGCAGCGTCCATATGGACCAGTGCACATTATGGCGTGGTGCGGTGTGGTGCGGCGGGCAGTGCCGTTGCGAACATGCACTACACCCATTTTAAGATTGTGGCCAGTGTCATCTCCAACCAATCTGCTTTGCCCGTTGCCATTTCATGCTTACATCTACTCTCAATTACGGCAGAGCCAGCAATTTTTTTTTTAATTTCAAGGCCTCGGGCCGAGTAAGTACGCTTCCGTTGACTTCGGGACGGATCCTGCGACGTGCCAACGCAACACACGCTCGATGGTTTCTGCGCTATTTCCACAGGCCATACATGTATAGTCATCATTGGCAAGTTTTCTCTTATAACACCATGTTCTCAGACCTGCCGCTCTGGCTTAGAAAAGCCGGCACTGTTCTTTTAGTTATCGTACACAAAGTTCTTTTAATTTGATGTTCGCTGTCTTGTTCTCCATCCCTGTTTTACAGCATGCTGCCTGCACATCTCTGCCTTTGTGCACAACGCCCTTTCTCGTGTCTCTATCGAGGCCGCTAATTTACTGTTTAGTTGCTTTGTTCTTTTACAGCGAAGCTGTTAGCCTCTCAGTGGTCGGCATTTTTGGTGTCCGCGTCTCTTAGAAAAAATGTGGGCCGATCCCGCGGGAGGTTAGGCCAGGAGCAGTGGCTCGAGTACTTCCGTGAGGTTTCAAGCAATCAGCAAAGTGAAGCGAAAAGTGCATACATTCTGTCGAATCACGCATACAACATACAGGACAGCATACTTTTCAATAAAGAACAAGCACAAAACAAGCATCCGAACCACATCACTAATGATAAGGCATTCCTGATAAGAATGCGAAGCACATAGTGTGTAGAATTTCCCGCATGGGCCTTTCCCGGTAAAGATTACTATGGCATAAGCTGCTGCTGCGACGGCAGCTTGCGACGTGGGCAGTGGCGTCCATAGCCTTTCGTATATAAAAGAACCAGCCTAGCAACTGATTTCAATGCTGTTGCAGTACCGCCATGGGCGGCGGCATGCTGTTAGAATTACCATTACTCTAAATTACGATTACTACCATTATTCTAAAGCAATAAACCATTGCATACCCCTCTTAGCAGTTGTAGTGGTGGTTTTAAACAGCTTCGCTGGATGTCCACTTTTCCGGGATGGCGAGTCAATTTTTTTTTTCATTGTGAGTCGACGGTTTTCATGTACAGTTACGTAAATAGCCTAGCGGCTCATCTGTTTTTTTTTTTTCGCATCCCTCAGTCGTTTTTCGAAGCAGATTTTGCCCTGAGCCACCCGCACTTTGAAGGACGCCGAGTCCACGTCTCCCTTCGTTGGCATAATTGGCGGTGGATAAACATCTGCCTTGAAACGGGATGTTCGTGGACGCCACCAATATTTTTATTTACTGTTCTCCTACGCTTGTTATCGGCTCTTAAGACCCATGCTTCGATGCATGACAGAATCACCGAACCTGTTAGATATGTATAATCCTAAAATATATTCTTTAAGGCAGCGAAGGCCAGAGGGTTCCTGGAATGAGGAGACCTCCCACCGAGAGTAGAACCTGGGCTTACCCCGGAATACTGTTTCCAAAATAAAAGTCTATTCCCCCTTATGTCGCCTTCTTTTGCGCCACCACTGCTCCAGCCGTGTTCTACTATTTTCCATCGCATATGCATCAACTTTTCCGTTATTATCCTTAAAGTCCAAGGCCTCGGGCTGGTTTACTACGTCCTCATTCCGCAGCATGCGCCGCCATGCGGCAGACAATGGAGAGTGGTCACGTGTAGCGTCGCCTCTGAGACTGCGCATGCGCTCTCGGTTTCGGAGGTCATACCACGCGTGACCTCTCTGCTGCCTGCCGTGTGACGCTCGCGCCGCGGAATTTTCCAGGCGGGCGCGGCAGGCACAGGAGAAAGTGATCACGTGTTTGCACAGCTCTAAGATTAGAATTTGAAGACCTGCATGCTACGTAGCCTTAGAGATGGCGACGCTGTTTTGCTACGCCACGCCGCCATCTCCTAGCTCACAACCACACCAACGTCGACCATTCGCGTGAGAATCGCGTCGCAGATATCCCACGCTAGCGCACACCAAGTCATATATATTTGCGCGCGAGTCTGCGAAGCAAGCATGGTGGCGTCGCTTTGTGCGCGACTGCGTTGTTGGGCACTGAAACCGGTGTGAAAGCATGCACCGGGCAATGAGGAGAAACCTGTTTACCAGGATCACATATGGTCGCCTCCATTCCGCTAGTACAGGGTAAGAATTTGCGGCCGCCGTTCTCTATAAGTGCGTGATGTTCTCGCGAAGTATACACTTCTTAAAGCAGTGCAGTGGAGCGAAGGAGGTTATTGTTTTATTTTTTGTAGAAACACGTTATTCAGGGTGGCAGCAGCAATTGCGCGATATTTGCCAATAAATTCTATAATATTACCAACTAATTTACCAGTAACATGGCGCGCATGTAATCGCAGAGTTGAAACTGATCTGGAAATATTAGTCGCCAAAATATCCCGTGAGAAGTATCGGCGTTTTGCACAGCACATGGGAAATGCCTATAATGGAAAATTAACCCCAGTGTAGTCGTGCCACATTTTGGGTGTGCTTGTCTCCAAACTTGTGCTAGCATTAGCCATAATATTAAAAGGACACAACTTTGGCACGCTGCCACTTCAATTACTGAGTTATGTGCGCATTAAAGTTAATAATTAAGAAAAACTTATTTCGTTAAAGTGAGTCGAATAACTTTACCGAACGAAGTAACAACTTGTTGTGATTGTCACTGATGCTCAATGCCACGAATAATGTTTCCGTGAACAAAGAATAATTAAAACGTCCTTGTATGTAGTGCTCGAAGCCCAGCTAATAAACGTCAGCTTTGCTTATACCCCTGGTATAATGCATGCAGAAACTTTAGGAGTTAATGATCATGTGGCAGTCGTTTAGTTTTAATAGTTCACGATCAAGAAGCAAGATGAAAAAAGTTGTGTGCTGGTTCATGGACAAGTGCATCAATTAAGTTATGTTCACCGAGTTCACAACGCCAAAGACATTAATTGCCGGGCTTATACTCGCAGCCTCAAAACCGGAAACCGTCCTGGCGCCATTCGGTTCCTGAGCGTCTCTAAGAAAAGGGACGAAATGTGCTTAAGCCTTGTGATACTTGCTCATAAATTCTATAACTTCAATGTTATTAAATTTTACTTGCGAACCTGTGCATGAAAAGTTCGGCGAAAGGACTGACACGTAGAATATACGCTAACACAAATCAGAAAGCATGTTTCACCACCTTGAGGGCAGTGCAAAATCAATCGAATGAAGAGCTCTATTGGGGACGAGCGTACGAGTCCTGGCATTGTTGCATCCAGCACCATGTTTTGGAGATGGTGATGAGCACCCGTCGTCTCATGGAATCTCATCCTTACGAATTCACAATAAGCTTTTCAGCGTAACTGAAATAGCGAAGTAATAATACTAATAAATTCGATCGGAAATGCCAGTAACATGACAATGGGAGCTGTTGACACGATTTGGTGAAAAGCTGTTGCAAAGCTTCGTGTTGTGGAGATCAAAAATATCGCCAGCGTACGCCGCGAGAGGGTACAGCAGGCCCGTTAACAGCGAGAAAAGAAATTGCTGGCTCTCCCGTAACGAGAGTAGATGTAAGCACGAAATGGTGACTGGCAAAGCAGATTGGTTGGAGATGACACTAGCCACAACCTTAAAGTGGGCGTAGTGCATGTTCGCAACGACACACTCCACCACAACACACCGCACCACACCGCACCGCACCACGCCATACTGTGCACTGGTCCATATGGACGCTGCCCAGCTAGAAGAAAATCGCCTTAAGGAGGCGCCAGGCAGCGCCGCAGAACTCACGGACCGTTGGCGTTCAGAAGAGCACAGGCAACCCTATCTCAACGCCAAAAGACGACAGCGACGTGTATGGTGCCCTGTCTCTGCCTTTTAAACATCCGCTATTGGAAATGACAAATAAAACTTCAGCGTACTAGAAGCCACAGCTTGAGTGACATTGTGAACAAACATTAGGAAGAACTCGGAGGCAATATTTTTTTTAACTTGTTTGGGCAGTAACTTGCGTATATAATGCGGTCCAGTACAAAGAGTTCCGGGCCTGAGTCCGCATTTTATTCCGTTTTGACTGGTTGTCCGGATGATCTTGTTTTGTTCTCGCATCTAGCTCGGGTTGAGGGGGGAGCCCCGGGGTCAATGTATCGAATTATCTTGGGTTGATGAGTACATGTAAGCTCATGGACGCGGCGCCTCCGGGTGCCAAGTCCTCTTCCCATCTGACAACGGTGCCCGGATGTTCTCATTTGAGTGCCTGTATCATGGCTCTGGCTTTTGGCTGAACATCACTTGGAGGTCGCCTACAACGGGAGCTAAGCGTATTTCATGCTTAAAAACATGACATATATTTAAAAGATGCCAATGGATACGAAGATATGCGTCTGTTTCATTGTGTCGGTGTTTTATTTTTCTGCTCTGAGCTTCAGCGCATTAGAGGTAACACGAACTAACTAGACCCATTTATTGCTTTGCTACGAAGCCTCGTCCCAGGGTCAGACGAATACTCTTGTCATTATTGCGATGATTTCAGGTGGTCAACAGTGGTGGAATAAACGGATATCTCCGTGGAGGAAGGGAAAAAAACTGAGGAGAGGCCCTACCCAGTCCGCGCGCTTGGTGATAAGTGTGGAGGAAGTCGCGTGGTATTTTTTTGCTGTAGCGGCTATATTGTCGAGGTACAATGGCGGTTTTGTTATGGTGGTGTGAGCTCATGTGTGCGTGCTGCTCCGTAGTTCTCGTACCATAGCAAAGGCGTCGTACGTGCAGGTTTGCGTTAGTCTCCGTGTTTCCTGCCACCGTGTTAACTAGGCCGTGCTCTCTCGGTTATTGCTATGCCAGATGGGACTCGAAGAAGTAAAAAGCGTGAAACGAGCGGGCGTGTAACGTCGTACACCACACCTACCGCGTCACTGACGAGGGGAGATTTGGGAGTATTGTCGCCCTCTTCGGTGGATTCATGCTAGCGTGTCATGACACACTGAAACCGCTATGCTTCAGAATCTGTACGATAAACGGTTTGTAGATCAGCGACGGTGGTGCAGTGTTCCTGCTTTCTACCGCTGACGATGCATTTGTGGTACGCAAAACAGCCACGCGGGAGGATGGGAATAAAGCGGTAGCTATAAGTAATTAAAGGACGAACTCTGCCTACCGCCGACAACGTATCTGTGCGCCCGAGTGGCACAGGGACGTGAAGGTTGGAGGATTCGGTGCAAGAGTGAACAAGGTTGAACAGAAGAACGTACGTCTGCGCGCACATCAGACGGCTGATGGTCTCCCGTAGCGGGCCCGGTCAACGCGCTAGCAGTGCGCATACGCGCGCACTGTTCTGCCCCGCGTGGCACCTATCACACAACTTTGTTTCCGTGAAGCTTCACTTACCGTGCGAAGAATACACCTGAAATTGCAGTCAGGTATCTCAACGTGTTCTCCTCTGCTGGTCTCTTCGTCGGGGCGCTGTGGCGCGTCACATCTCCGCGCGGTGCGTGGTCGTTCGAAATTGGTTCAATAATAAAGCAAGACGAGTCCTCAAGCCACGACGAGCATACGTATTTGTTCTCGCAAACTGCAGCTGGGCTAACCATAGGTCCAAGTGTCGGGATGTACGTAAAGTGTGCTGCCGGTCATCGCCTGTGCATGCGATGTTAGAATGCGCAGATTTATTTTCACAAAGTCCGGCAAAAGCAGCGAAGGCCGGTATCGTGGCCTAATTTGCGGAGTTCACTACGAAGTTCTTTCGACACTAGAGCACAATACTCAGACGACGTGACTTTGGCAACGGTGTAGCGATGGTACATCGCGATTGGGTTCGCTGATCGTATCGCTACGGCGCGCGCGTGTCCGCGCAGCCCGGAGGGTTTGCACGTGGTTGCACGCAGGAGGCGAGAAATGTAAACAAGGGAGTAGAATTTGCCCCGGCGAGATGGCCGAGTAAAGCCAACTTCCGCAGTCTCGGAGGCTTCGCAACAAGTGACGTCAGGGTCTCTCCCCATTTTTTTTCCTTCCAACATGGATATCTCTCAGCCTGGAGCCAGCGTCTAGACTTGTCTCTGTCAGGCCGATGGCAGCAAGTCCCCTTGTCGAAACGTTGGCTTCCAGGCTGAAAGATATCGCTCGGTTCGGCCATTCGCTTCAAACCTCCATCCTCCCGTGACCCTCAGGCTGATGTATTCTGGACATCGTCAAATTTCGCCATGTTGTCACCTTTGATTGGACAACAGGGCGGCTACGGCTCCTATGGTTGGCTCAAAGCGCCGGCACGGCGGAATGCGGCAACTCGGCAGAATCGGACATTGTCCAAAATAGCGCCGCCTGTCTTGCTACGTTGACTTTGGCAAAGGTGCACAGGCGATAGCGTGGCGCTCGACTACAGCATGCAGGTGCTGGCGAGCGCCGACGATGCGGTGACCGGGACGGCGCTGCGATGGACCGGAGGCGCAACGGCTGGCGGCGACTGGTGCGTGGCAGCCGGTGCGCAGTGCTGCGAGTCCGTGTGCCGGCGCAGGTCCACTTTCCGCTGGAAGGCGCGGCCGCAGATGCGGCACGCGAACGGCTTGAATCCGCTGTGCTTGCGCGTGTGCGTGATCAGGTTGGACGACTGGCTGAACGCCTTGCCGCACACCACGCACTTGTGCGGCTTCTCGCCTGCGAGGCGGCAGACACGCGCGCGAACAGACAGGCTCTGTGTGAAACAGCTATTTTGCTTCACACGCACACGCACGCACGCACACGCACACGCACACACACACGCACACGCACACGCACACACACACACACACACACACACACACACACACACACACACACACACACACACACACACACACACACACACACACACACACACACACACACACACACACACACACACACACACACACACACACACACACACACACACACACACACACACACACACACACACACACACACACACACACACACACACACACACACACACACACACACACACACACACACACACACACACACACACACACACACACACACACACACACACACACACACACACACACACACACACACACACACACACACACACACACACACACACACACACACACACACACACACACACACACACACACACACACACACACACACACACACACACACACACACACACACACACACACACACACACACACACACACACACACACACACACACACACACACACACACACACACACACACACACACACACACACACACACACACACACACACACACACACACACACACACACACACACACACACACACACACACACACACACACACACACACACACACACACACACACACACACACACACACACACACACACACACACACACACACACACACACACACACACACACACACACACACACACACACACACACACACACACACACACACACACACACACACACACACACACACACACACACACACACACACACACACACACACACACACACACACACACACACACACACACACACACACACACACACACACACACACACACACACACACACACACACACACACACACACACACACACACACACGCGCGCGCGCGCGCGCGCGCGCGCGCGTGTGTGCGTGCGTGTGTGTGTTGCCGCGAAAGCTATTACGTTAGAACTGTTCCTAAGAGCAAATTCTAGCCAACTCCAACGATGGACATACAATTAGCAAAGGAGGCCGGCTAAGGACAAAGATCGCTTACGAACGAAAGCGTCGTGAATTCGTCCCCAGCAACTTGTCCGAGAGGCGGTTCGCCTACGTTATCCCCGGCATCGGCCGGCCGCGAGCGGTGGATGAGAAAGGAACGTAATCGATCGAAAGGAATTATTACATTGTACCGGCCCTGCACGCTTCGCTGCGGGATTTCTGAAGACTGTCAAAGTCCGCCATATACGCTATCCTGTAGTGCAGTTAGTGGCTTCGTTTTATGGTAAATGGCCATCGGCACAAAACATCGAAATTTTTAAGTGGCAGTGTAGTGAAGACAGCGGTCGAGATTGTGCGTCCGGGAGAATGCGATCGAACGACCGTTTAAAAGAGAATAATAAAATAAAAGTAACTAGACAAACACATCAGGAATAAAAAGTCGCACTAACAATGACAGTATACAGTCGGATACTCTCTCAAGAATTATTTGATTACGCGACTAAACTGATACACAGATTGGCTTAGCTTGTGCCATATAGAATCGTGCACGAATATCGTTTCTTACTAAAGTTTTGGGCGTAATCACTGGGAAAAATTCACGAGAGGTGTTCAAGGCAAACCATCGACGCTGAGAACTGAACGAGAATCTTCGTATATATCGTACAGCCTATATGTATATCTATACCACAAGGTTCTCACTATGGCTTCCGCGAACTACGTCTCTACGTTACAAGCTCGGTTACTACGCGGGAAATTGGGCAGTGGCAAAGGACAGCGTGAAAATACGTGACACAACGCAATTTAAGAGACCGGCCCACATGTCAGGAATTGAACAAAGCCTTCACTCGCTAAATTCTCGCTCAGGGAATCTGCATGCGCGAGAGCATGGCGGACCACCCACCGGTGTGTATGTAGGTGTGCTTCTTCATGTCGGACTTCTGGTGGAAGCGCTTGCCGCAGAAGTGGCACGGGTAGGGCCTCGTGTCCGAGTGGATGAGCAGGTGCGTGGACAGCGTCGAGGAGCGCTTGAAGCGCTTGCCGCACTGGCCGCACGAGAAGCAGCGCTCGGCCGCCGCCTTGGCCTGCGCGAGGCGATGCGCCGCACAGCTTGTAACGTCGTCTGCACTCTCGCCGAAGCGTTGCTCGCGCTTGCATTTCGCGAATAAAGGGCCCGCATTCTCAAAGAAAGCTCTTATTCTGGAATTCTGCGTAGGAGTCAACGGGGTAGCCAATCGTGGTGACGGGGATGTTATAAGCGCAGGTCTATATAGGCAAACAGCTTTTACGAACGAAACTTTTTGAATTCTGCCCTAATTTCCCTGATCACGAATGAACGTGTCCAGGGAAGCTGGGTCTAGGGAAAGTTGGCCCGAAGGTTGTGGCACGAAGCTAAAAAAAAAAAAAGCTGATTGCACGAAATTTTCTCTTTCACCAAATCAGGAGATGAGCAGAAGGTATGCGCGGTTATAGAGCGAATTAATCGACAGATGGAAGCGCAGGAACCAGAGTATCGAACCGTAACTGTACGGAAAACCGAAAAAAGGAAGCTTTATTTTTGATCGAAACGGAATTCAATCGCGCAACGTTACGATTTTTCTTCGTTCCGCAGTGAAACTTAAAGAAATAATGGTTTTTGGTCCAGGCTGGTCGCCTTTTCTGGAGCTTTTCATTCATGCATTGTTTGCAATTGTGGCTCAACTATGCTACCTATTATGTAAATACATTCCAATTTCCCGCGATTCTAGAAGTACCAGCACCGTTAGTACGGTTTACTACGTATCGCGTCAGGGGCAGGGTGGTGAATGTTAGTAATATATGATCGTTCAAAAATATGTATGACCGTCCAAAAATACAAGTGCTTCCTAGCTGGGTGATGGCGTTTGCTCGGACTGCTATATAAGTTGGATTAAGTGCAATAGAAATGATATATTGCTTCTGACATGCGCTTTTGCAACGTGATCTTTAAATTGAAGCTTTCTACCCGTCGTAACCCGCCGTGGTTGCTCAGTGGCTATGGTGTTGGGCTGCTGAGCACAAGGTCGCGAGATCGAATCCCGGCCGCGGCGGCCGCGTTTCGATGGAGGCGAGAACACCCGTGTACATAGATTTAGGTGCACGTTAAAGAAACCCAGGTGGTCGAAATTTCCGGAGTGCTCCACTACGGCGTGCCTCATAATCAGAAAGTGGTTTTGGCACGTTAAACCCCATAATTTAATTTTTTTTTCTGCCCTTCGTGGTTGCTTATTGGCTATAGTGTTAGGCTGCTAAGCACGACGTCGTAGGATCCAGTTCCGGCCACGGCGGCTCCATATCGATGTGGGCCGAATGCGAAAACACCCGTGTACTTAGATTTAGGTCGCGTCTTAGTCCTTAGTCGCGTCCTTCTGTGCGGCTTCATCGATTAAACCGGCTATTGTACTACTCTACGTTGACCAATAAATATTACAAGTGAGCGCGCTGCCGTTCTGCATAAAAAAATCAAAGCCCCTTTCTTAAAGAAAGATTGTTCAACGCGAAGCTTTCCCCCAATTGGGCAAACTTAATCCATGTCCAAAGCCAACGACCACACAACGAACCCAAGAAATGCGGGGCGAGCCGATGCTATGGATATGTGACTTGATTGCTTGTTTAGGATTGTATAGTTTGAACGTCTAACTTGAATCAATACACATTTCGTTAAGTTGCGCAGCCTTTATTTTCGATCATGTAGTGGTGGATTACACGCACACACTTGCACAGTATTGCCTTTCGCGCTCGCGCTTACATTCGCATACGGCAGCCTCTTCTTCTGCCGGGTCCTGCACCCGCGGCCTACCCATGGTGACGGCCGGGAACGCATTGCGTGACGTGCGTAATGCAATGCAGATATGAGCAGTTCGTCTGGACAGCGTGGCGTTCCACCATCTTTCTTTAAGAAAGCGGCTTTGATTATTTTTCTAGATTTTAAGACGAGCCCGTATTCACGCGCACTTGCTGTCTCCGATAAGCAGGGAAGCGCAGTTAATCGCGGCAGGGGTGGTGTCATGCCTAGCAGACGTGACTTGCGCTTCCAGCGAACTTTGTGCGCATGCGCCACTCTTGCTGAGCTCGTCCCTTTGCGCCGTTATCAGTCACTGACCGGTCAGCCAGTCGAAGTTGGTGCGGTACTGCGAATGTAGTGTTCCACGCAGATGTGTAAGTTGGCTTTCCTGTAGTGCGTTTTCGGCGCTCACGGACGAATCAGTGAGACATAGAATGCTTCGTTTTAATAAATCACTAAATCACTACACAAACGTTGTACCTATAATGGCGGCTCGCATGAATCTCTAAAGCACATAGACCTGCAAATGAAAGCAAAGGACCAGGCAGGATTCCGTAAAGGCTACTCAACAATAGACCATATTCACACTATCAATCAGGTGACAGAGAAATGTGCGGAATATAACCAACCCTTATATATAGCTTTCATTGATTACGAGAAAGCGTTTGATTCAGTCGAAACCTCAGCAGTCATGGAGGCATTGCGGAATCAGCGTGTAGACGAGCCGTATGTAAAAATACTGAAAGATATCTATAGCGGCTCCACAGCCACCGTAGTCCTCCACAAAGAAAGCAACAAAATCCCAATAAAGAAAGGCGTCAGGCGGGGAGATACGATCTCTCCAATGCTATTCACAGCGTGTTTACAGGAGGTATTCAGAGACCTGGATTGGGAAGAATTGGGGATAAAAGTTAATGGAGAATACCTTAGTAACTTGCGATTCGCTGATGATATTGCCTTGCCTGTAACTCAGGGGACCAATTGCATTGCATGCTCACTGACCTGGAGCGGCAAAGCAGAAGAGTGGGTCTAAGAATTAATCTGCAGAAAACTAAAGTAATGTTTAACAGCCTCGGAAGAGAACAGCAATTTAAAATAGGTAGCGAGGCACTGGAAGTGGTAAGAGAATACATCTACTTAGGGCAGGTAGTGACTGGATCCGGACCATGAGACGGAAATAATCAGAAGAATAAGAATGGGCTGGGGGTGCGTTTGGCAGGCATTCTCAGATCATGAACAGCAGGTTGACATTATCCCTCAAGAGAAAAGTGTATAATAGCTGTGTCTTACCAGTACTCACCTACGGGGCAGAAACCTGGAGGCTTACGAAAAGGGTTCTACTTAAATCGAGGACGACGCAACGAGCTATGGAAAGAAGAATGATGGGTGTAACGTTAAGGGATAGGAAAAGATCAGATTGGGTGAGGGAACAAACGCGAGTTAATGACATCTTAGTTGAAATCAAGAAAAATAAATGAGGGGGGGGGGCATAGGCAGCACATGTAATGAGGAGGGAAGATAACCGATGGTCATTAAGGGTTACGGACTGGATTCCAATGGAAGGGAAGCGTAGCAGGGGGCGGCAGAAAGTTAGGTGGGCGGATGAGATTAGGAAGTTTGCAGGGACGACATGGCCACAATTAGTACATGACCGGGGTTATTGGAGAAGTATGGGAGAGGCCTTTGCCCTGCAGTGGGCGTAACCAGGCTGCTGCTGCTTATGATGATGATGATGATGATGATGATGAGCGCAGTGAGCACATCTTTGTTGGGCATGAGAAAACAATAAATCACGACATACAACTTGTACATACGACGCTGAATAGTATATGCCGGTCGTCGGCACCTAACTTGAGCCAACCTTTTAAAATATGCAAATGCCACGTAGCTGGACAAAACCAAAGTAACGTTGTTTGTCATCGCTTGGAGATACTCAGATTAGTTTTCTTGCATTCCGCTTAATTACATAATTCGTCTTAATTAATTATTCAGCTTTTCAAATATTATATATACAGGAAAAGTGTCAATGAGAAAATTGTGGAGCAACGTGAAAAACTCCCGCTACAGCTTACTGTTCCTCAATACGTGGTTCATAAAAGTGTTTTTCGAAGCGGGAGAGAAGCACGCGAATGCACGAAAAGTGCATATGTAGATGTAGATGTAGCCTAGACGTCGGTCTCACATACCCACTTTAGGTGATTAGCCAAGAACCAGGTAGTTGCATATAATAATAATAATAATAATAATAATAATAATAATAATAATAATAATAATAATAATAATAATAATAATAATAATAATAATAATAATAATAATAATAATAATAAGAAGAAGAAGAAGAAGAAGAAGAAGAAGAAAAGTCCCTCGCACGGCCAGTCGCGCGGCAAGTTTTCGTCTTACGTCGCGCGCTAGGGTCCGGGGGGAGGGAGGGGGGCGCGGTGGCGTTGTACTGCTTATTCCGCGGCCGCTCTCGCCGTATCTTGAATGGGGTCTGCTTGAGGGCAGAGTTTAGGCGTTTCGACGACTCATACCTTTGTGCGCGCTTAGTTCTCGCCTCTCAGTTTGCGTTGAAGCCGATAGACAGCACGAAGGTCACTTCGCTCGCTGCTGCTGCCGCCCTACCTCACGCCTGCGTTATGGCAGCGAGCGCCCGCGCGCATCGAGTTTAATGTGTTCATGTTTGCCTGTGCGCGCTGCCAATATGTTTCTTGATTTAGTTATTTAGTTAGTAAGCGAATGTTTGCAAGTTAACACGGCCGATAAAACTACTATTCTTACTTCGTTTAGCTGTTTATTACATTGATATCGTGATCGATGCTTCACATTTCGGGCAAAGCTGCGACACCATTTTAATGAAAGCGACATATCTCATTGCATACGGGAACGACCTTGCACACACAGAAGCCAAAATGACCTCATATGACGGCATGTTTGTCACCATGCTATTCTCAAGGGTGGACCGCAATTATTTTATCCGCTAGGCAGTGCGGAAAGCGACAGGCACACGAAACTCACCAGGAACGTCAAGTTGTAAGCTCGATCTCCATAGGGCATTGCGGATGCCGTGTGGCATCTAGCGTAGTCGGGCGAGCTGCCTGCCCAGACAAGGTGTTCTCTTTACGCGAGAATATTTGCATCGAATCTGACGCGTGGACATGCCAGATTGCGATGTGTGCAAAGTGAGAACATTGTTCCTTGTCACCACTATGCGCACGGCACGCCTCTTTTTCAGCTGCTTGCAAGCCGTTGAGCAAAAAAGGGCTACTGGGGCTTTGGCAGGACATAATATCAACGAAGTGAGTGGCTTTCTCAAAAATTTTAGTTAACGCCGGCTTAGATTGAAGACATCCTACTGGCTATCCTCATCATCACATCTCATTACCCCTCTTTCTCTCCTCTTTCCTTTTTCTCCTTAAAGAAGCTGTAGCAGGCTACGGTACTCTCTGCGTTTCCTCAATAAATTATGCTCCCTCTCACTAAAGCTTCGCTTCAAGCAGACTGCTGCAATGGTGATGGATCCACATAATTCTTTTGTACCTACTAACTGCGTGCGACCTGTGGAACAACACGCGTAATCTTTCCGTACAGCCTAGCAGCCGCGTCGAGCTTTTGTACAAAACGAATTTAAGCTGATTTGTCGTCATTATTCTTTGGTTATGCAAATCAACTTGAACCGTATCGAACTGGTTTGAGTCGTTATATTTTTGTTCCGGGGTTGAACCGGAACTGAATTATTTTCGCCAAACTGGAACGAAAACCAGAAAGAAGAAAAAAAAAGTTTCGTTCCGACGCAGGAACATAAAGCAAGTGACTTGTATAGAAATCTGCAAGGTGGAGTAACTTTCTCTTTCACGCAACTTATTTACCTTGCGAATTTCTGGAGTGCTAATTTGCATACAAGACACGTATGTGTACTACATGAAACACGCAAACATGCCGGGTGTTGAGAGAGGCTAGAGGCATTCGCGAAGCGGCGAATGGATCGCGTTTCTTCTTCTATTTCGCTCCGCGCTTTAGTAACTTGTAACTGTAGGTCCGAATGCTGCTTAAGGACCTTTGCATAGCATGCGCACCTATACCGCCGTGAAAAATGCGAGTCGCAAAAGATCGCGTTTCCTACAATGCTGCTCAACGTGAGCGTAAACTCACGCACTTTGCCTTCCATGTTTCTCAGAGATATGTGGGCCCTTCTACCCAATGTCTTTGCCACGACTACTACAAACCTTGAACGAGGGACCTCGAACCGAACTTGTAGCCAGGAAACGAAGCGCGACGGTGCTTGTCGCCGGGGTCGTAGAAATGAAGCCGAGTGAGCTGTCGCTACGAATTGAGGATCACGAGTGTGGGACTGTATGGCCTAATCTCACGTCGCTTCACGCGAATCCTCACCAGGTTTGGGCATTGCACACAAAGAGGCGCGATGCGTCGATCACCCGATTGCGACCGTTGTGTGTGAACTTTGCATACAGTATACATTACGCCGGTGTAATGTTGCAAACGAAACCGCCGGGAGTCGAAAGGATATATCCCGCCCGCTCTTATTCTCGGAGGAGCCACTCTCCCTGGCAACAGAGACGGCGTCTCTGCGTCGTCGCCTTCGCGTCAAGCGCGTACACCGCCTGCAAATCACAAACGACCAACGACAACGTGAACTCGGGGATCGCCGTGAAACGAAGAGCGCGCTAAACTGCCTCCCAAAATGCGTCGCCAGACAAGGGAGATGAGGGAGGAGGCGTAAGTCGAGACGTGACGCGGACCCTCACTTTCAGAGAATGTAGATGTTTGCTTGCGGTCGGGTCTACGGGAGGGAACCTCTGACGCGTGGAGAGTAGCTATCACGCCAGCACATCTCAACATTTCAGTCGCTTATCTCTGCTATTACCTTTAAAAAAAAAAAACATTCTTGCGGTTGAACGGGCGGCACTTTAAAACCTTCTTTGCGTAACCGAAAATTGAGACTGAGCCTGTTGAGGGTCCCTTTAATGTCGGCGTAGCAGGTGAATATATTTGCCCTTCTGGCGCTCACTTCAGATCAACTCGCTAAAAGCTGCCTCTCCCTGCGTAGGAGACGAGCAGGGATGAAGGCAATATCGGTGTCAGTGTACGCCCTTATTCTTTGTTCTTTTTTAATGCGGTGATGCCGGCCACAGGAAGTCTAAATATTGTACACCAGTACAATATATACAACTGCCTAGCGCACATATGTATTTACCATAATAATATGTGATTTTTGTGGGCGCAAGGGCGAGATATGGCTAAAGTGCGCCCCTACGTATACAGGGTGTTTCAGCGAACACTTTCAAAAATTCTTAAAGGTTTCCTATGGCAGATAGGACAATTGTATTTCATGAAGTGGTCTACTCGAAGCCGCGGACGCTACTTGCACAAAAATTGAAGTGCATAATCGACTAATTAACAAAAATTCACGAATAGACTTTCTAACTAATTGCCGTACGGCCCATATTGCAATTTACAATAAATTCTAGCCTTAGAGTTCGCAAGGCGGATCCACTTGAAACGAATTCTGGGGATGAGATCAGTTTCGAGGTATTAATTCCCGAACCAGTTGTTGTTATGCTTCAATGCATAAAGCGACGTTTTGGTAAGAAGGTAACTGGAACGCCAATGCATTTCTCCGCAAAGTTTAGGAATTAATATTTCGAAACTGGTGTCATCCTTGCAATTCGTTTTTTAAATGAACGTATTAACACCGTTTTCGTGCTCAACAAGACAGCATGCTCTGTGTCCTCGTTACCATCTTGTTTTTTGTGCGTGCGTGCGTGCGTGTGTGTGTGTGTGTGTGTGTGTGTGTGTGTGCGTGCGTGCGTGCGTGCGTGCGTGCGTGCGTGCGTGCGTGCGTGCGTGCGTGCGTGCGTGCGTGCGTGCGTGCGCGCGTACGTGCGTGCTTTGTCTGCGTAGTGCACCGATCACCCGGTCATCACGAAGTCATCCGTTCAGTTCAGTTGTGGATCCTTTGAAATCCTTCTCAGAACGCCGGTGCCGCGCGCGCGAAACACGTACGCCCGTTTCCACTTCGCATTCTATTTTCGCGTTTTTTTTTTTTTGCGCCACAGCTTTGAAATGAGCAAAAATATAAAATGGGGGAACTGTAGTGAGCCGGGAACTGCTGAACAGCGCTGGATTAAGGGGGGGAGGGGGGAGGCTAAGGGGGCTGCAGCCCAGGGCCTCAGCGCGAACAATAGGAGAAGGGGGCCATTTATTCTAACCTGCTTAGCATATGGAACCATGGGCAACGGAACTTCGAGCGACATGTATGAAGCGAGAGAACCAGAAAGAGCAGACGGGGCCCGCCGCCTAATGTAACAGCATGCGTTTAACCTGATCATTTGGGGAGAGCTTGTCGAGCTGCAAAAACAGGAATCTCCCGCCACCCCGGCGGGACCTTCTTTCTTACGAAGCGAGGTGCGTTTGCATGGAAGAGTTTTCGTGGTTTCTTGTCAGTCCGTCTGTCCACTGCTGTCTGGAGAGGAGAGGCAAGGGGGAAACACCTAAAACATGTAATGTGGGATGAGGACCTAAATCTCCCTTGCCCCTCGTCACCACCACGCCACCCTCCACCTCTCAAATAGTTCCGCCGCTGTCCTTCTCATAGAAAGGATGTGCTGCAGTACCCAACAGTGCCTCCCATTAGACTTTCTTTACCGTGATGGTAATTTGGGCGGGGGAGGATGAGTCCGATTGCAGATGATGATGATTCTGATGGCAGAGTCTAGACAGGAAA
This sequence comes from Dermacentor variabilis, assembly GCF_050947875.1. Taxonomy (NCBI): domain Eukaryota; kingdom Metazoa; phylum Arthropoda; class Arachnida; order Ixodida; family Ixodidae; genus Dermacentor; species Dermacentor variabilis. The sequence continues at coordinate 6,572,488 of NW_027460346.1, forward strand.
GGAAAGAAGACGTCGCACGTGCTTATGTCCGCGTGCCGTGTGGCATGGAATGTTCACTGTTCATTGTTCACAGGGTTGTGGAAGAATGAAGGGGGAAGTTGGAGAGCTGGACACAAAGGCCTGTCTCCAGGGCCCATTCCTGCCTAGTGGCTGCGCACCCTCGCGTGCGCCCCACGGAAAAAAGTAGGTCAGACTGGCCGCCGAACTTTCTAGAAAGAAGTAGAAAAAGGTGACTCAAAGGCAACGCAGGGTGCGTAACTTCGCCCGCGCTAGAAGTCGCCCTCTTCCCTTCGTTCTCGCGCTCGGCGTCGACGGGGCGAAAGAAAAATCGAGAACCTCCCAGAACAGACGATTGCTCCTAGCCAATATTAAGACGAGACCGAAACGGGAGAAGGAGTGATTTTGTACGGAGAAGGAGGGAACTTGTACAAGGAACTCTATGTGTATGTGAACGCCTGCTTTAGTAGGTCAGTCTGGCCGCCGAACTTCCCAGAAAGAAGTGGAAAAAGATGATTCAGAGGCGACGGAGGGCGCGTAACTTCGCCCGCGCTAGGAGTCGCCCTCTTCCCTTCGTTCTCGCGCTCGGCGTCGACGGGGCGAAAGAAAAATGGAGAAACACCCAGAACAGACGGTTGCTGCTAGCCAATTGTAATACGAGACCGGAACAGGAGAAGGAGTGAGTTTGTACGGAGAAGGAGGGAATTTGTACAAGGAACTCTATGCGTATGTGAACGCCTGCTTTGGCGCTAGTAACAGACAGACGCGGCGCACGTCTATAAAAGGAAGTTGATTGCGGGCTGCAATTCAGCCCCGAGCCGCCGGTTAAGCTTGCATTGGGGTAGTGCATAGGGTTGCTTGTTTAGGGGCAGTGAGGATATTTTTGGTTCACCGAGAAATGGCAATTATATGGGAGTGCTTGAGGCCATTACCAAGTTTGATCCCTTTCTAGAGGAGCACATCAAACGCTACGGGAACAAAGGAAAAGGTCACCCATCGTATTTGTCAAAAACCATTTGTGATGAATTTATCGAGCATATGGCAATGACTGTCAAGGAACGTCTCGTTGACGAAGTGAAACGCGCAAGATACTTCTCTTTAATTGTTGATTCGACTCCAGACCTTACTCACGTTGATCAGCTGTCAGTTCTTTTACGATACTATTTAAATGAGAATGTGTGCGAACGCTTTCTTAGATTTGTTCCAATTGAATCGCATACCGGCTTGTATCTTTTCGATGCCGTGATGTCCCTCTTGACGACCAATGGCATCTCAATTGATGATTGTAAGGACCAAGCTTAGGATATTGCGAGTAATATGTCAGGAAAATACCAAGGACTGCAAGCTCAAATCAAACACCTGAATGAATTGGCCGTCTACGTCCTGTGTGCTGGTCATTCACTGAACTTAGTTGGCGCGTGTAGCGTTGACAGTTGCCTTGAGGCAGTCAAATTTTTCACTGTAATTCAGAGACTGTATGTGTTCTTTGCTGCCTCACCTAAGCGATGGAGGTATCTTTTGGACAGCATGGGCGGAACTGACCAGCAGCTTGTTTTAAAAAGTCTCTCTGAGACCAGGTGGTCAAGACACGCTGAATCATGTACGGCCATTCTGAAAACTTTCAATGTAGTCTTCTGTTGACTTAAAGCTATATCAAAGAACGAGGAAGAAAACGGTGACACTAGGAACGAAGCGCACTCTCTCTTCAAGAAAATGACAAAACTAGAGACTGCATTCATGGCGATTTTCTGGAGTGAAATATTGGAGCGCTTTGACAAAACGAGCGTAGCACTTCAGAAACCAGGCCTAGAGATTTCAACTGCTGCAGACCTGCTGATCCCTCTAGAAGGCTTTGTTAATTCTTTGCGACCTCTCTTTGATACCTTCGTAGAGAGAGCACGCACGCTAAGTACCAATGTTATCAGGATGCGGGCAGACGCATCGTTTTGAGTAAGCAGCCGGACGGAAAAAGCGATAGTGCGCTACAAGGTAGAAAAAAGTTTATCGTAGAGACCTACAATGTTGTACTTGGCAGTCTAGGCTCTGCTTTGCGAGTGCGAAAGGCTGCCTACACTGAACTCTGCGAAAGGTTCGGATTCTTAAAATTGCTCGCAGAAGTTGGGAGCGAGGCCTCTCTGGCACAGCAGGCTGAGAATTTCGTGAAAACCTACAAAAATGATTTGGAGCCAGCATTTCCCGCTGAAATCGTTCAGTTTGCGAACTTTCTGCACAACTCTGTGTGCCACGACACGAGTCCCCTGGGAACAATGAAATTGCTGCACGAAAGAAAGCGTATTGATGTGTTTCCGAACCTTTCTATTGCTTTGCGAATGTACTTAAGCATACCTGTGGCAAACTGCGAGACCGAACGATCGTTTTCCAAGTTGTCGCTGAAAAAAAGTCGTCTTCGTTCAAGCCTCCTTGACGACAAGGTGAACTCGCTTGCTATCATGTCCATTGAAAGTGACCTCCTCCGCGATATATCCTTCGAACAGACTATATCTGATTTCGCCAAACCGAAGGCGCGAAAGATGCCATTTTAAAGGAGGACTGGTTGCGCTATACCTGAATAGTTCCAATAAGTTCGTTGTGTCGCCTCCCAGCCTCCACGTTGCCAATGAAACGCTGAGCAGTGTAATTCAAGATAAGCGAATCTTCGTTTTTCGTCTCTTGCTTGCTCTTATTGTGATATTTAGCGTGCTTATAAAGAACTGTACCTTTGTTGTTTTTGATAGTGCTGCGTTTATTTGGTGTCGTCCTTGCTTGGGGGTCTTACCTTTAACGAAAATATGTTCAAATAATGTTTTGTAATAACAGTTGGTAATTTTCATCTGTATTCTAGTGCATTTTTATGGTGTTTGTATTGCCTTAAGTAATGTATATATCTATTGCATATTTATAGAGTAACGTGTATAACGATTACTGCAGTCTGATGCTTGAATTTTAATAAAGAATGTTTTGGATAAAACCATGTGTCTCCTCACGGGATTAAGCTTAGTGATGCAGACAAAGCCTAGCTTCAGAAGGATCGACATCTGAGCTGTGTTGTCTTTTCTACGTTCTTGTTCGTCTTGAGTGCACTGAACTTTTCCTTAAAGCCTGGCTTTTGCTGAAAATAGAATGCAAATTAATCACAAAGTGAACATATGTGTTGGTGTTTTCAACAGCACGCGTTTCAAGCACGTTTTGTTGTTTTCCTTGTAATAATAACAATAATAATAATCCCATTGATCGCTATTCGTTCTTTTTAATTTGGTGGAATTAAAATGAAACGTGGTATATTTTCAGTAGCGTAGCAGGGGACAAAGGGGGGGGGGGGGTCAGTATAGGTAAAGGGGGCCTGCATGCGCATTAGCTCAGGGCCTCCATTTTTCTTAATCCGGCGCTGCTGCTGAATATGATGTTTTCGAACGTGATGTACAATTTGACATCCGAGCTTACGCAATTATGCAAGTAAATATAAATTTAGGCAATTAATTTTGACTGATTAGCTTATCAATGATAACAGGAAAAAATCACTAGCCATGCACAAGGCTACTGCTGACAAAATACCGGCACCATCGTCGAATCTCGTTTGTAAACGCGACGCCCATTTACGAGCGACAAAGTCAGTTCTCCTCGCAACAGTGTAGATTCTCTATATATGCAGGAGGTCCTCCATTTCGGGGTTGGTATACCACACCTGTGCCGGCTGCGCTGGCAGGCTGGCGGCGGCAGCGGTCGACGGTAACGCCGCGGCGGTCAGAGGCTGGCAGACGCCCCACGAAAGCAGCTGCAGCGACAGGCATCCTCCGCAGCACGCTGCTGCCGCCGCCGCTGCCGCCGCTGCGAAGGGCACTCCGTGTGCCTGCGGGCCGGCAGCGAGCGGCGATGGGTGGTGGATGCCGTAGCAGGGCGTCGGGGGCAGCAGCAGCAACTGCTCGGCCACGCCCAGGGACGGGTAGCGAGGCATGCGCTCGTGGTCGGCCTCGTGCTCGCCGCTCACGCCAACCTCTGCAAGAACGTGCGCCGATTATCGAAAGGTGCAGGTACGAGGTGAGAAAAGACAATGGGGGGGGGGGGGGGAAGCAGGCAGCCGAAACGGTCCTCTGGCTTTAGTAATACTCCAAGACTACGACTTGGGCGAGCTAGTATTACTTCACAGTGGGGAGCGAACACTGTGCATCACGTCTTTGAAAGGGGTCAAGAAATGTGCGGATCCCATGCGCTCTGGGAATCGGTTAAAAAGGCGTAGCTTTCTCTGGTCTTTACGTGGAAGACGGTTCTTGTTTAGCGGCCATATGCAAGGATATAGCGCGCGCGCACGCACGCACGCACGCAAGCACGCACACTTGAACTTAGTTGTGAGCTTAGTGAATTATGACAAGCATGTTCGCATACGCACACATTGCTCGAGTGCAGCGCGGAGCGTTCTTGCGTTGTCAAGGTCGCAGCAGGAATACAACGATGGGCATCCCTGCTGTGGACTAGTGCACGGGTCTGGCGCTTGCTTCGTGTATGTTTACGGTATCGCTCTCCTTGGAGAAAGCTTGTTCGGCGAAGACTCATCCACACTTGCTGACATCGTGTAAAGACGAGATCACATAGTGTGCCTGCGTTAGAGCACGGACTATCACTCACGCCTGGTTTCTCGTATGGAAGATCAAAGACAGTAAGAGCCGCATGCCGAAGGCCGCCAACAATGGACAAACTTCGCTTGCGAATGATGAATTCGGCGTCAGTTCTGTGCGAGTATTGCGGAGAAGAACACGATGCGGGGAGGACTCACCTTTGAGAGATAACTGGTCTGTGGCTGAGGGGTGCGTGTCTCGTAAGATTGCCTCGATGGAGAAACCGAAGGCCGGCTTCATCGTGGATGTCCCTGAAGAGTAAGATAGAATTAAATTACAGCAGAACTCATCTCACGACGATTGTCGATGGTAATGAGATTAGCATTCGAGCAGTGTGGTGAGACGCCGTATTCCCGAAGTCACGTTTACTTGACATCTGTAGTGGTCATTCTGAGACTTCCGTTGGTTCGGCTATACGGGACCTAAATCGGTGTCCTCCCACGTTGCTTTGGCACTCGCTTTCCAAGGTCGCCCATGAGTATGGCGGCATGATGGCAATGGGATGACGTTATTGAAGGGATAATGATCGTAAAGCAACATCGTGACGACGACGTAAAAATGGTGCGGCCAAGAGTACATGAAAAGAGTCGGATGACGAAGTCAAAATGACGACACAAAACGACCGCGATGGCATCACGACCAGGGTATGACAACGAATGCATGACGACGACACAATGACGACGATGACATATCAACGGTATGCGGACAATCGGATGACGACCATGGAGTAGCCACTGTATCATGAAGCCTGTACGACGACGATGGGGTGACGACGACCGCATGACGAGAGCCGACTGACGAAGCTTGAATGAGGATGATGCAATGACCACGATGGCATCGCCATCACGAGAACATATCTATTGGCCCAAGCTATTAGACAACTTGGCATACTAGGCTGGTGTAGGAGGCGTGACGACGAGGATATCACGAGAGTCTGGTTACAAAGCCGAAATGAAGACTATGTAACAAACATGACGGCATGCACGACCGCAACCAAGTGGTCCATTCTGGTAGACAATTTGGGACACTGGGTCGGCGTAAGTAGATAGATAGATAGATAGATAGATAGATAGATAGATAGATAGATAGATAGATAGATAGATAGATAGATAGATAGATAGATAGATAGATAGATAGATAGATAGATAGATAGATAGATAGATAGATAGATAGATAGATAGATAGATAGATAGATAGATAGATAGATAGATAGATAGATAGATAGATAGATAGATAGATAGATATTCAAAACACCTGAAGTAGGCAAATAATGCTAATCGTATTAAAAATACACCAGATGATTCAAGACATCACCTTATGCACTATGTGTAAACACTGCTGGTGGTGTCCTCAGCATAGTAATCAGTTTGCAGCGACACCTCGAAGACCCTTTCAACCACGCTTTTTGGTGTCAGCACTGCAGCTTTCGCCGTCATTGTCGACGCTGTCGTAGCTGTTTGTGTCCACAGAAACACAATTTGCGTCTTATGTATGTATCTGAAAGAGTCCTATCCCCCAAGTTTGCCGATCCAGGCCTCTGTCTAAGCAAAATAGGCGTCTCTAGCTGTCAGTACCGTCGTGGGATTAGCCGGGTGCGCGTTTTATCGCGTTTTGTTGGACCCAATAAAAATTTACTCACTCACTCCTTTACTCTAGCGGCTGCCACGGCAGTTTGACATGACCGAATCGCAGCGGCTCCGCAGCAGTTTGTGCTATGCTGATGTATTTTGCATTAGGCCATTGGGGAACCAACCAGACTTTTACATACTGTTTCTATATCGTTCTTTATATAGGTTCTTATATGTTCTTATTATTCGGTTTAAACAAGTTCGTATTTAGGGGAGTCTACTACCAAAGTTGCTCTCATCTGGGTCCGTATTCATGCACAAAAAAGCTATTCTACTAGAATCGTTCGTAAAGAAAACTGTTTGGCCAATTTTGCTGCTGGACATACTATTGGCGAAGGGGATATGCCAATGAAAAAAAAAAAAGCTTGTGGCGCGTCTCTTTTTTTCTTCTGGCGCAGACCTGGTCAACCACTCTCTACCACAAGCTGTTCCGAACGAAAAAGCTCCGTGACTTGAAGGCATGTTTGTTCTTCTTCGTTATCGCCACATTTGTCACTATATCCTGCTGTCCTATTCCTGTGCAGACTTCTGAGTGCCTCCAAATAACAGTGGCGGATATGCACCAGCAAAACATGCTAGACATTCGGTAGCGCACATTGCTGTAAATTTGAAGGATGACACATTCGCGGGAAAGACGTTGTAGCAGTAGCAGTATCCCCGTAGCAGTAGCCCCGATTATAATGCATTCAAATACTCAGCTTCTTAGATGCGACATCTCTTAAACTTCTGAACCTGCCTGTCGATAAAAAAATATGTTCTCCCTTTGACTGCAAATTCTTCCTGCGCTGGTACTCAAAGTATTATCCTGTAAAGTTGTTTCTAGTGCACTTACGACAACTCTGACCTAAATTTTCAGTTTTTTTCTGCCTTGGTTTAACTCGTATATTTATAAAATGTGTCCCTTTACAGAAATGGATATTTTTGAAGAAGGCACCCTCTATTTGTTTATGCACATATGTTTTATTTATTTGTTTGTTTTTGCAAAATATTCACAATACCGACAATATAAGCCGGTGGAAAGCTGTGCCATGAAATAAATCAGTCTGTTACATTATGGGCTTAAAAGACAGTCGTCCTACAATCAAAAGTAAATGTAACGCCTGGTGAAAAATTGTTGGTTCTAGGGTAATACAACGGGTGACACTTGGAGCAGTTTCAGTAAATAAAAAAAATCACGCAGCAACTCCTCTGGGAGTTTCCCAAGTATGCGTAAGCATTGTGCCACTTGCTCGTCTCCACGCAGCTCGATGTAATTATGAATGTTATAAAACTTGATCCGAATCACTATAAACCCTTATCAACCCTTATCGGTCGTCATCAATTTTATCGGACGAGATCAGATTTTTATCAACACTTATAGGTTGTTATAAACCTTACCGAACTCTAGCCGAACCTTATCAACTCTTATCGGTCGATATCAACATTATCACAATCGATCCGATCTTTATCAACCCTTATGTGCCCCTATCAACCTTATCAGACTTGATCCCACCCTTGTGAACCCTTATCGGTGCGTATTAACCTTATCAAAATTGCTCCGATCAAGATAAGCCCTTATCGCTCTGTAGCACCTTATCCATTCGTGTTGAGCCATCATCAATCGTGATCAAACCCATATAATCTGTCATCGTTCCTTATCATCCTTATCAACTCATTGATTGCTTATCTGTCTGTGTTGCGCGACGTGAAGCGCATGAGCCCTTGGAGATCGGTACCATTTCGGTCGGTGAACGAACGCCCCAACGGAAGGCGCATCCCTCGAACACCGAAATGCATAGGGTATGTGGCGTGTTTGGCCTTAAATTTTCGCATAGTCGGAATTTTCCTGATGTCTACAATGCCCCAAGTCAGATCTACATGTGGTACTAGGGATGTCTTTTATTCCACCATCAGCAAATCTTTCAACAAAACTTTCATAAAACTGTTTTTCTTTGACATTCGTTTTGTAAAGCCGGTACAACACATTCATACGGTTCAGATACGTTCCCCATCTGCAAGCGTGGGTGCTTAGCCCAGTGGCTAAGACATTTGACTTATGAGTGTGGGGTCTTGCTTCGGAATTCACCACCGCCAACGTTTTCCTTTAGAGTTTATATTGTTTTATACATTATTTTCGTTATAGCGATTCGTCTTGCGTGATGGACGGACGAACGGATTTCCTCATTTGGTCGACATAGAAATGCTTACGCATTTAAAACATCAGGGGACACCGCAGGTGAACTTCCGTTGGTGCGCTTCTGTTCGAAATCTTTCACGGCACAATTTGACCGTCAGAAAGATTGTAGTGACAGTACAGAGCTGGAGATAATGTAATGATTATATTCCTATGGCTATTTCTTTTCGCGCTTCACCTGTAGACATATAGCAGTGCTCCGCCTACGTTATCTCCGTAATAGGCTGGCCTTAAATCGTGCATGATAAGAAAGAAATGGAATCGAACGAAAGGAATGCAAACATTATACCTGCCCAGATATGATTCAAACTGCGCTCGAGTGTTTCTCACTTTCGAACGGAGGCTTTGCCTCTAAAATGCCCATTGAGCAGCAGAGCCAGCTTTACAGTAATATAGGAACTGGCGGGGTTTAGTGCAAACGGTGTACCTGTCGAGAGTCCACTAGCTGAATCTTGATTTGAGAAGAATGAGGCTATGTTTATACTTTAGTTTCGTAGAGCACGCTGTCTGACGTCAAAATGGGTCAACGCGCTTTCTATATCATATGTGCGTGTTGTTATTCTTAATTATTTTTTAATTGCCTGATCCTTAGACGCCTGCAAAGTAATACGTACACGCACGGAACGATAATACATCGCCTCTACCCGACGCTCCACGTCTACCTCTGCCCACTCTGCAACGTACCCGACACTCTGGCACACTTGATCCTGGAATGCCCGTGGCAGGAAGGCAGCGAAATGCAACCAGAGACGCACGCAAAACGAGCAATAGAAGCAAACGACCTATTCGAAATGTGGGAGGCCAAGCTAACCCTCGGGGACCTGGAAGACCAACGACAACTCGTCGCCAGGGCCAAGAGGGCAGTCGAAGCCAGAGGGTTCTTGGACTAAGGAGCCTTCCCACCTTAGGGTGATACCCGTCCTCGCTCGGGATTTCGTATAATAAACGTTTCTTTCTCTCTCTCTTGTGCCAGGTAGATTAGTTCTACTGGCTGAGGTGGGTTACTTGACTAGGCGGACATTAAGTGCCTAAGAAATTAAAGTTAGCATTTATCTAATCAGAAAACATTAATAATCCTATTTTAAACTAATTACTTTAGTCACGTGTAACGAATTGATGCCGGTGAGTAAATTTTCAAGGGAGATTCACGTGGAAAGAATTTTAAAATCGATATGAGTTCTGATGTAAATGCTGCCATACCTGCGGCAAAATGCATTGCTGTTCCAGTTACTTTCCAAAAAATCATAACGCCTTCTTAAGCAGAGCTGGAAACCGTCTTTAACTGGCACATCAACGAAATTCGTCGCCCAATTTGGGAGCGCATATGTTGAAACTGGTGCCAGCATTATAATTCCTTCTACATGAGTATGCACTGCAGACTGATCGGCTTCACTTTATAAATTGCAGTACGCGTTCAAAATTTACCAGTTTAAAACAGATTGGTGAAACATTGTGAATTATTAAATTAACCATTTCGATTTTTCGTGCGTGTAACTACCCTATTTTCGAGGAGTCCAGCTCGAGTACTAGAATTGTGCAATCTAGCCGCCACAGGTGGTGATTAAAAAGTTACGTTATCAATACGAGAAAAACTGATGGTAGTTGTTGGCCACAGGATGGTGGTTTATGTCTGCGTAGCCACATGACATGACATGACAAGGACTTTATTTGAGTCCTGAGGGACTGAGACCTCGGGGAGCCAAAACCGAAGGCTCCCGAAGATCAAGTCGGTGGCTCCGCCCACGATGGAACCGGGAGATCAAGTCCCGCCGCAATGTCGTGGGCCCTCTGGACAGCCTGGAGTTGAATGTGGAGATTGCTGCTCTTGAGAGGTTCCTGCCATTGTTCTTTCGTGATGGGTGGAGAGGCGTTAAGGGCTGGGCACACCCAGAGCATGTGGGCAAAGGAGCATGAATCATGACCACATTTGGGGCACGACTGTGATTGTTCAGGATCTATCTTGTTAAGGGACCGTAGAGTGAGATACGAACGGGTTTGCAGGAGTCTGAATGTCGTTCAATTTGGGGTGAGAGGGTGGAAATGTCCTCCTGCCTAGTCGATAATGGGAAACAATTTCGTGGAAAGTACATAATGGATCTTTGTGGATGTTGACCTCGTTCCAAGCCTGGCTACCCGCAACAGCGCGGTGCGTGAAATCGCGCGCTCTCCGGTGGGCCTGCTCGTTAGGATTACATTCAAGCCACAGCTTTTTTTTTTTGCATTGTTATTTCAGGTGCCTGTGGCGTTCGCCGACCTAGCGGGGCGATAACGCCGAAAAACTCGCTCTCATCTGACGCGCCCATAACAGGCTGGCCCTTGCAGCACTGTACTACACTCAAGCGCTGCAGAACATCTTATTTCAGTTCCGGACAGTGCACTCATGCGTCACTTCCGGTATGCAGTTAGAAACGCATTCACGCGAGAGCGACAGTTCGTGTGCACGTGCTACAAGTGGCCATATATGCAATTCGCCTTCTCACGAAAACCATTCGGTGTTACGAAGCTAAAGCTGAGTGGGGTCGGCAAAGATATTCCCTTCAACCACGAACAATTCGGGATTGGTCCCGTGGGTTAGTCGCAACCACAGTGGTGAACGCTATGCTACGGGAAGCCAGAAAGCTGGTCAGGCTTCGCTGCGACAGTTAAGAGTGCCGGTGCCACCCACTCTGGGCTCAACCAAAACAGTACAATATTTTTAAAAGAACCAGACGCACTTCTATCAGCTCCTGTGACCGTAACAAGGACGGTGTCGTTCAAGTCGACATCACGTAGGCGTCATAGTAGCTGTATAAAACCAACTAGCCCAAGCGTCTTTACTCCTCCAACAGCTCGTGCGGCCGGCCAAACACTACCGCACTCGTGAACGCGAATGCACGGGATCCCACCTTCGAGCCCTTAAGTGGCCAGTCATACGGTGCGTGTAGGTGCTCTTTTGGCAAAAGTTGAACGTTTGAACATTTTGGGTCTGTTATTAAAGGCAGCGTTGAAAAATTATGCAGATTCCACGCACTGTGAGAATCGATGTAAGCAAAGCTTTCTGTGCTGGTTGCTTTGACTGACGATAACTAGCGGTGATGTTGATGGTGAAAGCTTAATTTCTTCAACGTTTAGGCTAACATGAGAGTGGTGAGTAGATGTTAAGCGTTACCTTGCATGCACCACTGCTGTTTGTCTGCGTAGTACACAGAACACACAGGGAGAGGTGTTTGCTTGAGGTGTTGTTGTGCGCCATATCTTATAACCTGTGAGAGCGTTGAGCGTTGTCATTTCCTCCCATGGCACATCGCATTGTGGCAGAAGTATTAAACTTGAATTGGGCTATAGGGCTGGCACGATCCAAAACCACAATCGGATTATGAGGCACGCAGTAGTGGAGGACTCCAGATTAATTTTGACACCGTAATGTTATTTAACATGTCCGAAAATCTAAGTGCACGTGCGTTTTCTATTTCGCCCCCGTCAAAATGCGGCTGCCGCTGTCGGGATCAAATCCGCGACCTCTAGCTATGCCGTAGCCGCAAAGCTAACGCGGCGGACACAGAAGTGTTGATTTGACGGTCTACCGCTTCCGTAGTGTCGTCTGGACACTGCGGTACGCTTTAATTAATGCGACTCTGCTTCTGCACGCCCTGCGTAATTTGTCCGCTTGACATATCTGCATGATGTTTATATTTCACAAATAGCAGGAACGTACTGTACCGTACCGTGAAGTTAAACTTATTCAGTTGCCCCACAACCGCTGTCGTATAGTAGTAGGGTTTCCTTGCCTGCCCACGTCACCTCCCCCCTCTCTTATATGGGAACTGCCTCTTCTCCTCCCTCTCCTTTTCCTCCTCTTCTTCTCTCTACACTTCTATCTGCGTCCCCTCTGGCCTCGCACGTTAGTAGAAAGGGAAGGGCTGCAGTTTCTGCAATGCTTCTGAGGAGAGTCGCAGATAATTGCAGCTGTCAAGCGGCTAATGTGGCGATGGCCAGGGAGCTCCCGAGAGCATCGTGCACATTCGACGCGTTGGACTCCAAACGAGTTTCTCGCGTTGCCTGTCCTCTCTGACTCGCTCCTGCCTTATATACAAACGCTCTGAACCACCCGCCGGCGCGGTGGGGCAGACAGCAGCAGCCACAGCAGCAGCAGTCGGAAAGTTGAAGGAAGAGGCAAAGAAAGCTTCGCTTTAAAACCACAACATGAGCTTCTGGAAACGCTTTTCTCTTCTCGCTTATCTACGTGTTACCGGGTTGCTATCAGAAGGCGGAAGTCCCAAAAAACGCCGGGACACATAGCATATAGCGAGTGGAAGAAGCGTTCTTTGAGTCGCACACTGCGCGGTTGCACGGTGCCACCCGCCGTTGCTTACGCCTCTGCCGCAGAGGCCTGAAGCTCGCGTTAGGCATCGGACCACATACATGCCACAAAGCTCCGCGCGATTTGCACTGTGACGCGCTCGGCGGAATGGGAGGGGGAGTGCCGCCCTCCATTTTTTTTAAATGTGGGGAACCTGGCATGGTAATATAGCTGGGGAACGGGTGGCCATCAAGCGGGCCGCAGACAGGTTTGAGCCGCATGCAAGCTCATGCTAGACTGCAGGTAAGCTCGGACGCGGGAACGCTTACACTCACGCGTTCGTTCCCGTAGTCGAACGCGGCTGTGGAGTGGGCAAGGCTGGATCATCCGAGCTCTTGCAGGTAATAAAACGTACAGTCACCCGCAAAAGTTTACGAGACGCGGGATTTGCGAAAAAGCCACATTTCCGCGAAGCCTGTGCACGCAGCTTCTAATTAAAAACTTTGATCCGTAGCAGTTCTTGCGAACTATACTGAGATCATTAAATTAGAAGCGCTGCGCCTTAACAGAGTAGAAATCCGCATTTGTCGTGAAACCCGTGCCCCGTAAACTTTTGCGGGTGACTGTACATTCTTTTCCGCCTCGAATGCATAATTTGCGCCGAATGAGGGACCGAATTTACAAAGTGTTTCGTTCTTAAATGTCCTTTGCTATTGGCTGGAAACGTTCGCTAAAGATAAGTACAGCACCAGGACTGGCTGGAAATTGTTCTCACGGAGAATTTTTAGCGTAAAAGCGGCCGGCGTCAGCAGTGTTTAGTAGCACACAGAAAGGAACCAGGGCCTGTATTAACATTCAAGCTCCTACGCTAGCTTTTGTCGTAAGTGTAAATTCTAGCCAATCTCAAAGCTAGACCTATCATTAGCGAAACAGACCCTCCAATGGCAAATATCAGTTATGAAAGAAAAGCTTTGTGAATTTGGCCCCACTGTTAATTTTCAGGCAGCGATTCTTCTCTATAGGAAATGCTCTGATCATTCAGGAGCCGTTGCTACACCAGGGAAACAAAGAAGAAAGAGCAAGCTTGTCTATTCTTCTTCTGGCTAGAGAGATCCTCATCTTTAGCTTCAGAAACGCACTGAAATTTTGATTTATGCTAGTTGGCTCATTGGTAAAGTGCGGAAGCATCACAGCGACGAGCAGGACAGACGTGGACGAGTCATGCTTCAGTGAGGCGGAGTACGTTGTTCGGCAATCGATAGCTGCCGCGTATTGATGGTCTGCCGTGGAGAGAAGACCATTTCAGTTTCGGCATGAACTGCCGGAGTCGTGCATCACCAAATATACCAAATAAAATAATTTATCTTCTTGGCTGGGTCAAGGACAACGTGCGTCCGACGGTACATCGATCGTGTGTGTCTCTATGACGAACACAGAGCAGGAAAGATAAAATACCCTAATTAAAAGAAAAGCCTTCGAAGTCATATTTTATCACACGCATTACTGTCATATGAAACAGAACGATCGGGGGCGTGATTCACTGCAAAGGGGAAGCAAAGGAAGAGTGCTTTTTACGTACGGGTGATATCTTACATAAAGTAAGGTATCACCAGTAAGTAAGCTTGAAAAACTGTCCGTGAGTGCGTAGCATTCTCGAAACGTTTTGTCCATGCTATGATGTAGTGTGACAAGAGCGCTTCGGCTGCTGCCTTCGTTTTACAAGAGAAGCCTGCATATTGGGGTATGTATGTATGTATGTATGTATGTATGTATGTATGTATGTATGTATGTATGTATGTATGTATGTATGTATGTATGTATGTATGTATGTATGTATGTATGTATGTATGTATGTATGTATGTATGTATGTATGTCGTTGACACGGAGCTCAGTACGTTGCGCGTTTAAACCACGATAACCCACTAGTCTCACCATTCACTTTCCAACCCAGTATCACGGAGGAACTTCAGGAAGAGCCGCAGCACCTCCCTCTTGAATATCCAATGTCTTCGCGGGAACAATCTATCACTTGCATTTGAGTGTGGTGCCACCCTGCGCTCGAGTTCATCTAATAATGTATTACGCCTTGCTTCACATTCGGGACACTTTATTATGTAATGTTCGATGTCATCAAGAGTTTTACAATGCACACACGACGATGATGGGCCAAGTCCTAGCTTGCACCGCAAAGCTGAAGCTTGCGGTGACCCTGTCCAGATGCGATATAGGAGAGCTGCATCAGTTCTGGTAAGTCCTTTAATCACACATGGCTGATGCGATGGAGACCATAACGAACGGAAGTGGCTTAAGATGGCCTTCTTCACGTCTCTTTTGCGTCCTGGGGACCTTCCTTCGTTGGCTTGAAATGCAGCGCTTTGCGCGCCATCCTGTCAGGGCCATAGCGTGCCTGCGATGCCGATATGGAAATGTATTTACTGGAATGCTTTGGTAAATCTGACATTCGATAGATTTTTTTAACAGCATGCAATGCACGCTTCATGCATTTGTCAAGGGAAATTCCGCGCAGTAATAGTTCCAGCGCCACCTTGCTGTCTGAAAAGAGAACGACAGGTTGGGGCTGATAGGCATTTAGTTTCCGCAAGGCTGCTGCAATGGCGACACTTTCACGTGCCGGTAGAAGACATGACGCCGCCAAGTCTGGCATCCCACGAGACATTGAGAGTTGGTATCACACACGCCGCTGCACTAGCTCCATTGTCCTTGTCATCGTCTGGAGATGCCTGTCGTATATTCCGTCGAGGTATTATACCACCAAACATTTTGCTTCTGCTACAGGTGTAAGGCGTTTGGTGCGAATTATATAAGGAACAGTAAGTTGACATTCGACACTCTCATACCACCATGATGGTTTCTGATGGTCTAATTTTTTTTCTTATTAAATTGCAGGCCCAGTACACCAAGTGTGCTGAGTGCCACAAAGACGGGAGATTCCATTCGCCTCCGAAGTCTCCGGAGAAGCGCTCTTCCTGCCTGAGTCTTGCTGAGGCGGCGCCGTTGCAAGAGCAGACGTTGAGTTGCAAGGAGGCAGACACGTGCAGACACGCGCCTGTGACACGTGCAAAAACTTGTTGCTAGCAGCTGCCTTTGGCGAACCAAGAGCTGTCCTGATGATATCTTTCCGATGTAGCGACTCCAATCGATCGCACTGGGACTTTGATGGTGATATTACCGGCAACTGGAGGAGCACGCGATTCACCACCGGGGACGAGTGTAACTTCAACATCGAAAAAAGATGACTGCCTCAGCGTGCACCGGCCATCCACCGAACCGAATACAAGCGCCGTTACAGCTACGATAGGGTGGAGTATATACAAGCCTCCAGTACATCCTACAATCAAGTATAGTACGCCAAGAAATATCTTATTTAATTTTAATTTATGACGATGTGCTCTCGAAGCTCATCTTAATCCGAGTGTTATTCTTCACCGCACCCCAGGGAACAGCAAAAAACTGGACTTGTCTGTCGAGGTGGTTAATCCTACCGATGAAAGGTAGGCTTGTGGCGACACTACTGTTCGCTGAACTAACATTGCCAGGCGCGTGTGCTGGTATCCGGGTAGCCAAATGCAGTATGCATACGTATACACGTGTGCTGTCTGGCATGTATTCTTCGAGGTATCTTTTAATCCGGCCATGCCCACATTAAAAAGCAAGGGCGACAATACACTTCTGTAGTACGCCTCGTGAAATTGCTCTCCCTGTACTCAGTACCATCCCTAGTTTCATCTGCACTTGCCGACCACTGATTAACGTACTTATGAAACGTATAGGTGGCCTGTGGCTCCCACTCCTGCTAGTCGATTCAACTATTGAGCCCCGGAGGGCGCTGTCGTTGGCCTTTGATACGTCAAGGAAAAATGCAAGTGCGGAGAATCCGTTAGCTTGCTGATGTTAGATCATCATCATCATCATCATCATCAGCCTGGTTACGCCCACTGCAGGGCAAAGGCCTCTCCCATACTTCTCCAACAACCCCGGTCATGTACTAATTGTGGCCATGCCGTCCCTGCAAACTTCTTAATCTCATCCGCCCACCTAACTTTCTGCCGCCCCCTGCTACGCTTCCCTTCCCTTGGGATCCAGTCCGTAACCCTTAATGACCATCGGTTATCTTCCCTCCTCATTACATGTCCTGCCCATGCCCATTTCTTTTTCTTAATTTCAACTAAGATGTCATTAACTCGCGTTTTGATGTTAGATGTGGCTTACCAATTTAAGCATGTTGTGCTGCCCACTTGAACGTTACCGGAAGCCAGTCATACACGTTGTAAGAAGCTTATGATGTTCAAGCCATCATGTCAGCCTGACACAGACGAGCTGTTACACCAGTTTCACCATGCACGTAGTTAGGGAAACCGGTGGATGTAAGTTCAAGGCTATTCTGTCCTTTCCTGGCTTAAGTATTCGTACAACTCATGCCAACATCTAAGATGTCAATACATCTCCCTTTATCTAAGTATGGTCAAAGAACGACAAGATATGATTATTCTATTAAGGTAGATAGGAACCATCTGATTGGTGATCGTCTGGCCCCGGCCAACACCGGCGACGCAAGCAGTCCATGGCTGTGTGCAGCTCCCTTAATGTGAAGCCCCATGATTTGTTTAAGGTATCATAAATAGAAACGCTGACTGTGGCCTTTGGAACGAAGATTTTCGGGAACTGAAATTGTCATTATACCATTGATGCCGCTGGTGCGTGGAGGGCAAGCTATCAACTTGCTTATCAGGTACCATCAAATGGAAAACTTGGAGAAGTTATCATATGCCAAGAAATTCAAGGTTTAGTTGCCATCAAAACTATCTATGGATGAACGTTACTATAGCTACGAGATGGAAACTAGCTTCACATAGAAGATCTTGATCTATCTATTGATGGCAAGTATACTGACCCATTCATTTCGCATGGTATAAATGTCATGGTCGTCAGGAGAAGAAGCCGCGCCTTCAAAAACGATGTGAAGATTCTTATGGAGCCTGGTAAAGAAAGAAGATGGATATGAAGCGGTAGTATCACGCAATTAAAGAGCCCGACATACTAATTTCTGCTTATAACCAATCGTCACAATCAACCATTTGCAGAGCGTTGTTGAGGGAGTTTCCGAATGTGACCGTAGCAAACCGTACTTCAAAATAAGCCAAGGGATTCAGGTGGCTTCAAGTATACCCCCGAAAATCCAAAGCCTGACCGAGTATCAGAGGAAGCGGAACCACAAGAGGCGAAATGCAAGGCCATGTTGGTCTTGCATAGGGCCTACGTGGTACTCACTTTTGCGCTGCTGGGTAGTGATGCAGCACACTTTGCGTGTGCCGCTTCCTGAACGCTGATGGTGATTGCAGTGTCCAGCAGTGGGACAGCAATAGTGTAGTGCGCTAGCAGTAAAGTAGAACACACGAGAAAACGCACGAGTGTATTGCCTGAAATGATTCAGCTACAGGTTGCCAGAATAATCTCTGTTCTTTCTTTTTTTTTATTAAGAAAGGTGGAGACTAACCACCGGTAATAATGTCACTTCATTGTTTTTCTTTAGACGCAACAGTACTTATCAATTCAAACGAAATCGCGGATGTGTACCATAGATAAGGGTCGGCAAACATATATTCATTTATAACTTATATGCAGTTTCTATAGAGTGATTATAAATATAAAAAGACAGGGCGTTCATAGTCAAGATAATAAAGAAAAGATTCTTCATGTACTTGCGCCTTGCCAGACAAGTGTGACATTTAAGAGTTCTAGCAGAGAGGCCTTTCTTCTTAACTATTCTGTCCGTTATGATTTACAATATCTGACTTGTTCTAGGCAAACAACAGTAAAAGAAGTTAGAAATCGTTATAAGATAAGCAAAGTGCATCTGGGTTACATGGTGCAGGCTCTCAAAGTAAGGCTGGTAGAGGATGGAGGGCAAGCACTCAAACGGGGAGGAGAGGGGGAGGGGCTATGATAGTGTTGTCTGTACCCGACCCGTTCAGTCATAATGTTGCAAGTCAATACTGTCATGCATTCGCTAAATCACCAACTTAAGGAGTTCCACATGCAGTCATGTGAACTGCATTGTAGATCACTTCTCCCCTATAATGCGCACTTTTTCGCTGCTTGCTTAGCCGCTTATAATTATCCAACGCACCCCGCGAAAACTGTTCTTCAACCAGGCGTCCTCGTGACCATCAGCCTGGTTAAGGCCACAGCAAGAAAAAGGTCAATCACAAAGATCTCCAACTACCTTTGTCTTGCGTCAGCCAAACTCGACGAAGTCCACGAATTTTGTTATCTGATTAGTGCATCTAATTTTCTGCCGCTTCTGACTGCCTTTTCTACCCTAAGTATTAACGTCGCTGCACTGACAGGCCTTCAGTCACCTGCCGTACAAAATTCGAGACCTGCCGAACCGAAGCTTCGTTTACATGAAATCGACGTGAGCGGTTGAGTCAGAAGTTGGGCTGACCCAGACCAACCCGACCCCGTTTGCAGGAATTTCGGCAAGCGGGTCGAGCAACCCCCACCCCTCGCAGTCGGGCTGACTAAACTTGCCCCGACGATTATTCGACCCTTCCCGCTGTCGTTTACGTGACCCGGCGACCGTATTTCGTCATGATTGATAAGCCGACTCGCCTGGACCTTGTTTGGTTCACGTAAACGTAACTTTGATGTCTCTCGTGGTAGCAGTGACTAAATTATTGAGATCGTAGTCTTTGGTAGATGGGGAAGGACTTTCGCAACAATATCATACGTGAAAAGGGCTTTGCACTCATAAGTGCTGTTTGAATTGTCCGGCCGCCTTCACTAATAATATGTCCAACATCACGAATGGCTAGCATCTGCTCTTACGAGCAATTCTAGCGCAATAACTTGTTTTGTGAATACGGGCGAAGGCTTGTAAGCAATCAAAGGCCGACATCACGTCTTCAGAATTAGTTTGCCCTCAAAAAGTATTTGAGTTATTCTTTTTCTTTCGTTGAGTCCTGAAGCTAACTCACCAACAATGAATGCACGCAGGAGACAAGTCAGGAGCAATGACTCGCTCCCCGATTTTCGTGGGAAAGAAAGGATGGAAATCGGCGCTTCGCTCGTTTCTTACCTGCTGCCGTGCCTCCGGTGCCTGTGCGCGGTCCTGCTGATGCCGAATTCAAGAGTTTCGAGTCGTACTACGTTCCCCGCCTTCGCGATCGATTAGGCGGGCAGACTTTCCACTTGGACCCGCCCACTCTCCTTTCCGATTGGACGGTGCCGTCTGTCGGGGGTCCAATTGCACGCCGCTCGATGCCGGCAGGTAAAGCTCGACTCTCTGCCGGCCCCTCGCTTCCTAAAAGCTTTTCGCGAAAAAGAAGCTTGCGTAAGCGTGTCCCTTGTGCATGCGGTGCAAATCCTGCTGAGCCAGCGTCACTTGCTGTCGCTTTCTTTCCTAACGCGCCAATGAGCGGTGGCGAAACTCGGGATTCGGTTCTCGGCCTGCGCACGCAGAACTGCACTGCGTGCCACCGAAACTCAAATACGAGAGGGGATTTCGAAGCACTAATGGGAGTAAGGCGGCGCGCCGAGGCTTAAGCTCACACAGCGCGTGGAGGACCCGTACAGAGCGAGAACATCGTGGGGTGATGCGTAATACCGTGTTACTTCCTGTGCATTGGTGCTCTTGTTTTTTTCGCACTCGTCTGTGTGTGCCGGGGAGTTTCGTGTGTGCTTAGACGCCAGCTGAGTCTTTCCTCTCGTGATTGTCTTGACGTCCTTTAATGCGCTCGAAGTAGACGCATCGCACGAAATCCACTGAAAGGTACCGCTGCGTATACTTCCGACATGTACGGTATACTCGGCTTAATGCCTGTATTTCGCGACCCCATACGCGGCAGAAAACTTGGACCTTAACGGTGCGACGAGAAGGCAAGAAAGGGCGCCGCGCAAAATGCCGAGGCTGCGACCAGACACGCAATAGGAGTGTTGCCATCGCTGCTTTCTTTTGTGCTAGTAGCGAATGGAAAGTGACATGGCTTGTTGGCGCCGTTTTGAAGCTTCCCAGGCTCTAAACCTTGAATAGCATTACCGGATATCTGTAGCACGCAGAGTTTTGTTCTTTTCATGATGTGTGAACTACACGTGTGCTTCAATAAGCCTCTCCATTCTAACACGCATGCAAGTAAAACGAACACCTTCAAATTTCTGTATCTCTTCTGCGAATAAACACGTCTACCTGTTCACAGAACACGTTCTCGTGAGCCAATAAGGTATACTTTTTCGTCCTGACTCTCGAAGAATCCTTTAATACGTTGGCATCAGGAATGTCAAAGTGGAAAATAGGATATGGTTGTGAAGTGTGAGAAGCCGGTAACATGTTAGAGGTAGAGATGGGAGTGCTTAGAAGAGCGTGCGTGTATATATATATATATATATATATATATATATATATATATATATGATTTTGACGATCGCCGACTGTGTTCGCCGCTGTCGCCGTTCTTTAAGCGTAGCCTGTTTTTGTGGGCACAGCTTCGCCCAATAAACGTTAGTTTCGTCTTCCACAGTATTGACACTGTGATACTGTGATACATCAAAAGAAGCCAACAAAAATAATCTATGTACAATAATAATGTAATAATAATGAATGTAGGCACAATCGCAGTGCGCTGCGCATGGAGTTTTGATAATAAACCGAGAACATATCCCGTGTCAACATTTCCTATGTTGCGGCAAATACAGGAATCAAAAAGTTGTTCACTGCAAATTTTGTTCCGAGCTCCTACAGCACAGCTGAGTATCCTTAACCGACTGCAGTTTAGTTGATGCGCAATACACCAACGCACAGGATGCATGTAATGAGGAGGGAAGATAACCGATGGTCATTAAGGGTTACGGACTGGATTCCAAGGGAAGGGAAGCGTAGCAGGGGGAGGCAGAAAGTTAGGTGGGCGGATGAGATTAAGAAGTTTGCAGGGACGACATGGCCACAATTAGTACATGACCGGGGTAGTTGGGTAGTTGGCGAAGTATGGGAGAGGCCTTTGCCCTGCAGCGGGCGTAACCAGGCTGATGATATATATATATATATATATATATATATATATATATCAAGGCAAGGTTCTGTAGGTCCGGTGCATGGGTAGTTGAAGAAACGAAGGGGAACACATACGAAAATTGCATGTTTAATGGCTTAACGTTTCGGCCGTGGAACGGCCGAACCGCTGACCCATTATATATATACATATATATATATATCAATTAATAAATTCCAAAAATTTCTCCTACACTGTCTTTCGCATTATATTTGTTGGCTTCTTTTGCTGTGACTAAACATACATACATATATATATATAGTCACATCAAAAGAAGCCAACAAAAATAATACGAAGGACAGTATAGGAGAAATTATTGGGATTTATTAATTTACACACAGAATAGGATAAATAAATGAAAACGAACGTGGAAGCCACCCATCGTTCTGTTTACCAAGAGTGAGTCCAACTGGGGTTAACCGGCCGCCTACAACATGAGCTTCTCAAACACTTTTTAAAATAAAAAAGCTGATACAATAAGTTTTGCGTTGTTGTACAGACCTTCCTTATATTTACACCACATTTTGCCTCAAGTACACGCCTACGTCATGGCTGGCTGCTCCCCCGTCGTCGTTATTCTGTCGATAGTCGAGCCAAGCCAACTCATCGAAAACGAAGGCGAAGGCAGCGCCACTTTCCTGCTCACTACAAACGAAGGTCTATCTGCACACTGTAAGCTAGAAAAAAAAATGACAGAAAAAGGTCCACTGCCTTTCAATACTAATAAAGAGACCAGGAACCGCGTACACAACAGAAGGTCACGTGATAGACCTCTTTTGCATGTTCACGTTTTTGCCACGTGGAAAGCCAAAGGTCATTTTTCTTGGGTTTTAGTGAAAAATTAAATATATAAATTCACGGTTAATTAGAAAAACATGGCTCGTTTCAGCCATTATGATAGGCAATCTTTTCATCAGCGAGGTTATCTAGATTCATGTTCTGAGCGGTTCTG
Source organism: Dermacentor variabilis (assembly GCF_050947875.1). Lineage (NCBI taxonomy): Eukaryota > Metazoa > Arthropoda > Arachnida > Ixodida > Ixodidae > Dermacentor > Dermacentor variabilis. The sequence goes on from NW_027460346.1 coordinate 6,595,193, forward strand.
TCATTTTAACCAAATCAATTTCCCAAAACTCTCTGAGTGCTCTTTTCAACAGCGTATTAAAACAAACAATGTGATTATATTTTTAAACTAATCTTAGAAGAGGGCGATGATTGCTAACTACAGCAAAAAAAAGAAAACAAGTTGGTTCTAAATGACGATGCCACCCTGATTTATAGCACTTCACGACACAATTAACTGACAGTCTTGCGGAGATTTATTTATTTATTTATTTATTTATTTATTTATTTATTTATTTATTTATAAACAACATACCACGATCAAGTGACAAGACAGAGGGTTACATCTGAAGACGATGCTCAAATGTGAACAGTACAGAAATCATACGCCGAAACTTGACTCAGCACGGGCCAAACCTATACATACTAGACGCAAGTGCTCAACGCTTATAAAATAATAACGATAGAAGCGTTAGATAGGGTAAAGTGCAGTGATCAGAGGTTAGTGAGGTGCTAGGATTCGCCTCAATGTGAAGAAAGAAAGGATAAAATTGGTCACCTTGACGCAGTAAGGGTAAAAGCAGACCAATTCAGGTTGGCACTTTCCAACAAATTTGCATTCTTAGAACAGAGAGATGAAGATGACATAGAGGCAATGAATGAAACCATAACTAGGCTGGCTTGAGAAGCAGCAAATGAAGTGGGAGGTAAGGCCCCAAGGCAACCAGTAGGTAAGCTCTCCCAAGTAACAAAGGACCTAATAAAGAAACGACAAAGAATGAAAGTGTCAAACTCAAGAGATCAGATAGAATTCGCGGAACTGTCAAAACAAATTAACAAGGAGAAAATAAGGGATATTCGAAATTATAACGTGAGAAAGACTGAGGAAGCAGCAAAAAAAAAAATGGACGCAGTTTGAAAACAGTGAGAAGGAAATTAGGTATCGGACAAACCAACATGTATGCACTCAAAGATAGACAGGGTAATAGCATCAGCAATCTCGAAGATATAGTCAAAGCAGCGTAATAAATCTATACTGGCTTGCACAGTACCCAAAGCAGAAACGATAAATCCCGTTAAAAGTAGTAATGAACAGGTTAGAGAGGCTCCTTCTATAACTAGCGATGAAGTTAGAAGGACCTTGCAAGACATGAAACGGGGAAAAGCGGCAGAAGAAGGTGGACTACCAGTCGATTTAATCAAAGATGGGGGAGACGTAATGCTTGAAAAACTAGCGCCCCTTTACACGAACTGCCTATCGACTTCAAGGGTCCCAGAAAACTGGAAGAATGCGAACATTATACTAATCCACAAAAAGCGAGACATTAAAGAATAGAAAAATTATAGCCCCCCCCCCATTATAAGCTTACTTCCAATATTATATAAAATATTCACCAAAATAATCTCCAATAAATTAAGAGCAACACTGGACTTGTCAACCAAGGGAACAGGCAGGTTTCAGGAAGGGATACTCTACAATGGATCACATTCATGTTATCAATCAGGTAATCGAGAAATCCGCAGAGTACAATCAGTCTCTCTACATGGCTTTCATAGATTACGAAAAGGCATTTGATTCAGTCGAGATACCAGCAGTCATAGAGGCATTACGTAAGCAAGGAGTACAGGAAGCTCACGTAAATATCTTGGAAAGTATCTTTATTTTATTTATTTATTTAAGAATACCGCAGAGTCTCTTGACTCCAAGCAGGAGTAGACACAAAAAGAAATATGTCAGAAATCTACAACAGCAATAAAAACCAAATACAATAAATCAAGACATGAAACAGTGCATATAACACAATGCAGCAGGCACAAATAGAAATACGTCAGTAATACACAATGTATCTACAGAGATTCCACAGCTACCTTAATTCTCCACAAGAAAAGTAGGAAGACACCTATAAAAAAAGGGCTCAGACAAGGAGACACAAACTCTCCAATGCTATTCACCGCATGCTTGGAAGAAGTATTCAAGCTATTAAACTGGGAAGGCTTAGGGATAAGGATCAACGGTGATTATCTCAGCAACATTAGATTTGCAGATGACATTGTTCTGTTCAGCAACACTGGGGACGAGTTCCAACAAATGATTGAGCACCTGAACAGATAGTGTATAAGAGTGGGGTTGAAGATTAATATGCAGAAGACAAAGATAATGATCAATAGCCGGGCAAGGGAACAAGAGTTCAGGACTGGGGTTGAAGATAAATATGCAGAAGACAAATATAATGATAAATAGTAGTGCAGTATTGTTTAGTATTTGTAATGAAGTGGCAACATTTTTTTTTCATTGTTTATTGAAGGAACTGTATCTTTTGTCCTTTTCTAATATGTACATTACGGACTCAGTTATTTTGTACAATGATTTAATGCTTCTATAAGATGTGTATACATTTTTCCACTTTCTGTTAATAATGTATGTCTATTATGTTTTGTTATATGCCCTTTATTCTCTTTTAATACTACTGTAACGCCCCCCTTACCCAATGCCTCATACGAGGCCTGTAAGGACATTTTTAAATAAATAATTAAATAAAATAGCCGGGCAAGGGAACAAGAGATCAGGATCGCCAGTCAGCCTCTAGAGTCTGTGCAGGAGTACGTTTACCTAGTTAAATTACTCACAGGAGACCCTGATCATGAAAAGGAAATTTACAGAGGAATAAAAATGGGTTGGAGCGCATTCGGAAGACATTGTCAGATCCTGACTGGAAGCTTACCATTATCATTGAAAAGGAAGGTGTACAATCAGTGCATTTTATCAGTGCTGACATATGGGGCAGAGACTTGGAGACTGACAAAAAAGCTTGAAAACAAGTTAAGGACCGCGCAAAGAGCGATGAAACGAATAATGCTAGGCATAACTTTAAGAGACAGAAAGAGAGAGGTTTGAGGGGGATCAGAGAGCAAACGGGTATAGACTATATTCTAATAGACATTAACAGAAAAAAATGGCGCTGGGCAGGTCATACAATGCGCAGACTAGATAATTATTGGACCATTAGGGTGACAGAATGGGTACCAAGAGAAAGGAAGCGCAGTAGAGGACGGCAGAAGACTAGGTGGGAGGATGAAATTAAGAAATTCGCAAGCGCTAGTTCGAATCGGTTGGCGCAGGACAGGGGTAATTGGAGATCGCAGGGAGAGGCCTTCGTCCTGCAGTGGAGATCAAATACGCTGAATAATAATAATAATAATAATAATAATAATAATAATAATAATAATAATAATAATAATAATAATAATAATAATAATAATAATAATAATAATAATAAATAATTTATTTACTGTGCCCAGGAGCAAAACTAAGTTCTGAGTGCTGACGCATGCATTAAACAAAGCATATTAAACAAAAAGAAAACAAACTACAGGGGAATATAAGTAAAGAAAGCAATGATTAAAAAAATATTGGAAAAAAAGAGTGTACATACAACAAAGCGCAGTGTGAATACAAATGAAAAGGAGGGGAAAGGCACTTGAACACTGTGTAAAACTATGACAAAAGCTCGGAAAAAAGAAACAATAATAGGAAGTTATGAAAAATATCGAGATAATGAAAATAAGCGTCATAAAGACTCAGTATTCTGTGGACGGTTGAGTGTTGCTGATGACAGGCAGGAACATGGACCGAAAGGTCTCTGGTGATCTTTCGTGGAATACGAGACATGATACAACTGAGCAGTTCGGGGAAGGTGACATACTGTGAAGGAGTTGGAAAGAAACAGAAGGTCGGCGAGATTACGTCGGCAGCGAAGGGCAATGACAATAATCGAACAGTGCCAAAACAAGGTCCAGTATAAGCAAAACGGTGGTGGTATACATTTACAAACTTTTTCTGGATTCGATCTATAATGCCACTGTCGCATCTAGAAAAAGCCATTCCAGACGACCGACGCGTATTCGAGTTGAGGAAGATAGATCTTTGTGTACAACTTGTGGAACGGTGTAGGAGAATTTAATTCCCTCGAGAGCCTGCAAACAGAGCCCAGAGAGCGCATACCCCACATTGCAACGCGCTTAACGTGAGCAGAATAGGGTAGGGTTGTGTCAAAATGTCCACCGAGATCACCGACCTCACAGACCCTACACAATGGTACAGCATCTACAGAACAAGAAAAAGAAATGCTTGCTATTTTGCGTGTGAAAGTCGTGACTTCGGTCTTAGCAGCATTCAAGGTGAGGCTAATTCTTTGCTCCAATTAGAAAAAGAAACTAGTCCCGACTGCAGGATGCGACAGTGGTCAACGCTGTGAAATTTATTTTTAAGGAATAATAATAATAAAGTTTGTTTGTGCCTTGTGCGGCTCTACATCAGTGTTCTATACTGTAAAAGAAGAACCTATATATGCTTGACTCTATTGGGTCGTTCTCTGTATATTTATTACAAAAAAGAATGGTCAGCTCAAGCAAAACAGTTGACGGGCCACTCGTAAGCTTCGAAAACATTTCCTTTCGAGACAAGGTTCCGGATTCTGTGCAACATTCCTGCAAATAATGAATTTGCAAGCACGAACACAGCTACGAGTAGAAGTAGTCAAACAGCACGACCGTCGGCACGGCAGAATCAAATTTAGATCGTCACGACGAACTTTCATAATGCGCAAAAAAGTGACCGGTGATGGAATGGTGAGCCGTATTAACGTCGCCGTGCCCACTGAGGCTCAGCCGACTGAACTGCTGCGGAAAGTCTATACATCCCGAGCCAGGTGACGTTCCAGGTATTAGTGTCGGCGGAATAAGTGGACACTCACTCACGGATATTTTTCTTGCAGGATGCTCACTCACGGGCCTTTAGTCACGCTCATACGTTCGCATATACGTTCACTGATACGCGTGTTTTAACACTTGCTCGCACTCGCGGGCGCTCACTCGCAATCGCACTCTCGTCGGCTCACCCTCGCTCACTGGTGTTTGCACTCACGCCCGATCACAGTCGCTGAGAGTCACTCGCGTTCATACTCACCCTCACCGACTCTCAATCCCGTTCGTACTCGCTCAAGCTCAAACTGACCGGCAATCACGTTCATGTTTATACTCATGAGTGTGTGTGTGTGCCGACCTGTGGCTCCAGGTGAAAACAGACCCCTGCATGGCGTTGATCACGGACAGCTCTTCGTCCCATTGTGAATGGCGGTAGTGAAGGCGAAAAACTCTAATTTTTCGTCTTCACTGCCACCATTTTCTTCGCTGCTGTCGATGCCGGTCGCAGGACGCATAGTTGATGGGGATACATACGGCGGCAGGAGTACATGTGAAATGAACGGGATTCTCACGCTGAGCAGCAGTAATCCTGCACCCCCGTCTTAGGCGCGAGGAAGGCACTTCGCGAAAAATGCAGCTTGCTTACTCTAAAATGTCACGGCTTTTAAATAGAAATCAGATCGCCACGGTAGAAAGTCAGCCTGGAATGACCCATTGTATTTTAATCATTCTCTTCGCTTGCAAACAATTCACACCCTGTTCCTTTACAACGCTGCTTACAGCAATCACGAAAAAGAATAAAAATGGTATATTTACCGTGACCGGAGACGTTGAAGTGCTATGTCCAACATGCCTGGCAGTCGAGCGATATTGTTATTGTGGTCTCGAATTGGGCCAGCGGTAAGTGGATAGGAAAATGCTAGGAAACGCAGTGTTCATTGTTGATGTGTGTTTATGGAGCTTAATTTGAAGCCCAAAAGAAGGGATTCCACATTTCTCATATTCCCTGAAATATAACCCGTAAAAAAAATACGAGGGTAAGGGTGAGGTTATAATGCACCTCCTTTTCTGGCGGGCAATGCAGTGCCGTTGTGCAGTATAGTTGCAATAATAATAAAGCTTTAGATATATCTTTGCTGAGTAGTGCGATAGGCAGTTATGAGCGATGAGTCAGGATATCTGTGCAACATCATGCTCGGACGACTCGAATAAGAAAAAAAAATATCTCCGTTAGTTGGGTTCACACCAAGAACCTCACAGCTTTGATCGGAGCGCTGTACAACTACTCAAAAAAAAAATTAAAATTAAATTATGGGGTTTTACGTGCCAAAACCACTTTCTGGTTATGACGCACGCCGTAGTGGAGGACTCCGGAAATTTTGACCACCCGCATGTTAAAGAACCCGAGGTGGTCAAAATTTCCGGAGTCCTCCACGTCGATCTCCAACCCGCTCTGCGCGACTGGTACTCGCCTTTCGGGCGTCACTACGCGCTGCAGTGACGCCGCAAAGAGTTGTGAAGAAGTCTGAATGACATTGCGGTCCCAACTGCCAGCTTTGGCGTTTTCGAGAGCGCAGACTCGCAGCGCGCACGCTAACGATAGAGCAGAGCTTAAATGCGAGAGCGCGACGCGGTCATTCTTCCCTGCCTGTGCCGTGCAAGAACAGCACACCGCTCCGCACTTGTTCCTCTGCACAAAGAAGTCGTTGACGATCCTGGCGGTGCTTTCGGCCAGAAATGAACTGAAAGCTTATATGGCGACTCCAGAGCACGTTGAAACATTTACTGAACTACATATACATGCACACAGGGTGTCTCACGTAACTTGAACCAAGGATTTAATCAAAGTGGTTAAGAGCAGCTGAATTTAACCACAGACATATGGTTTGCCGTCACGTGGCGCTCCATAGAGTTTTTTTATATTCCGCGGAACTAGTTAACTAAGGTCAATTATGCGAGACCTTTAATATTTACTTTAGGGCCAAGTGCGTTTCGTTACTTTGTAGAGCAGGTTCAGAAACGACCTATCCAACCTTTTGTGGCAACATACATGCTGCGAGGTCATTTCTTTTTTTTCGGAGTTTACAGAAAGCCCGCGAAATATGAGATAAAACCACGTGACTGCGCTCACGCGCCACCGTATTGCAGCGCTCTCAACCGCGCTTCTAGCGGAAGAACCGTGGGCGCGGACCCCGGAGGCGTAGTGAGGGGCCGCGGCTCTATAGGCACCGGTTTCACGGTGCGTCAGCATTTCTTACGGTGGCACACGGAAAGGAAGCGCCGTCGTCCCCGATAAGCGATGGGCTCGACGCGCGGTTGAGAGCGCCGCAATACGATAGCGCACCAACGCAGTCACGGGGGTTTATTTCATATTTCGCAGGGCTCTCTTTCAAACGCCGAAAAAAAATTCACCACGCAGCATGTACGTTGCCACAAAAAATTGGATCGGTCGTTTTTGAACCCCCTCTACAACGTAACGAAACGCACTTGGCACTAAAGTGAATATTAAAAACTTGTAATAATTGATATCAGTTAATTAAATAATTAAGCGGAATACTGTAAAAAAAATATCCAAGGAGCGCCGCGTGACGGCAAACCTTATGTCGTCAGTCTCGCCCAGTGCGGTTAACCACTTTTCCGAAATCCTTGGTTCAAGTTAAGTGAAACACCCTCCTGTGTGCGTGTGTGTGTTGCGGAACAGCTCATGCTCTGCGTACACACAGCGTTGTGTCAAATCGCGCTGGCCGCGCCACGGGCTGAACGCGCGCCACCGCGAGGGCTGCGGGGTTATTTAGCGGATCCGCGCGGCCTGCGGGAAGAGGCTGAAAGCTTTCCGCGGTCGCGGTCCCGCACACAGCGCCACCGGCACGCGACATGAGCACGCGTGTACTTACCGTTTAGCCTCCCTCTCCGATTCCCAGGGCAAATCGCCCCCCCTCCCCCCCCCGGTCGCTCAATGCTTTCCCTGGGGTATAACGCGAGGAGCGTATCCGACGCTCTCGCCATCCGGTACGGTGGCACCCTGTTGTCGATGGGCCTCATTAAAGACAAATCCGGCATTCCGCAAGCAGGGGATATAGCGCAAGCGTGCAATGGTTCACTGCAGGGGGCTATAGTTCGTGAATATAATGTTACCTTGCGAGTAAGTGCCCCTGAGGTCCGACTGTGAGGGGTACCTTTATAAGAACGAACGATACTTTTTTTTGGTCTTTCCGGAACTCGTAGCCGTACGACAAACGCCTACGGAACGCGAGAAGAACGTCTCAGTTCTAAAATACAGTAAGATCGCACTTTTATTGTTCGCTAGAACTTAAGTTCATGTAATCTTGTCTGTGGCAGCTGGCACGTTAGATTATGGTGCATTAACATAGGAGCGAGGTAACTTAGAGTAGCAAAGGATTCAGCAAGTTTGGGAGCATGAATGCGCATCTCGCGTCCGTTTAAGAAGATTTCTCCACTCAAACGCGTAGGGCGGTGGCATACACTGTAAAGCTGTAAAGCTCATAAATAAAACTTCGCCCCCTTTTCCTTTTTACTGAGACAGCAGATAAGAGATCGATACTTGCTGTGTCTGCCCGTCCGTATGCCATTTCCGTTACGCAGACGAGGATGTAGTCGTACGGGCCACTTCGCTGAACTTTTAACTTCTCCCTCGCCATATACGGCGAAGAAGGAAAAAAAAAAAAATTGGCCGCGTCTCGGCGTTCTCCGCTTCAAATGACGTCTATAAGAACGTCAGCGTGGTGGTGCTACATCATTACACGTCGCAGACATCAGTGGCGGCCTCGTAACAGTGGCATAGTATAGTTTTCATTATGTATACTGCGTATGGCCACATTCGCAGGCATGACGAATTTATCTTCCTGAACGCATCATTAGAATTTTAAAAGGAGATAAAGATTACCGCGCGTGTTCCACGTGAGCGTTGAACATGCACAGCTTTTGCAGGCGTTTTTATTCGATAGAGGTGTCGTGAAAAGTACAATGTTCTTGACTGAACAGGCACACAACTCCAGCAGTCGTCTGGTGCAGCGTCTGCGCATGGCGTTGAGAGCGTTGTCGTTCCTCTGCAGGGACGCTGTGTATAGCGCCGCATGCACTGCCTCCCGTATGCCTTCTGAAAGCCTCTTCGAGTGGTCGGCAAAACGAGGAGATTGCAACAGAAAGAAGCGCTTACACAATCCATTCCGTCCAAATGGGCAGTTTTAGCACAACGGCCGCTTACGGGTTGCTCCATTCACTATTCAAAAGACTAGCGCAAAGTAGCAGGGACAAAGACAGAGAAGACGACAGGACGAGCTCTCGTCCTGTCGTCTTCTCTGTCTTTGTCCCTGCTACTTTGCGCTAGTCTTTTGAATAATGATGACACACCAACTAGCCCAGCTTCTTGCCTTGAATGCTCCATTCACACTTCAGGTGCTTCAGGCACTCAGAGAACGAAGACCTTAACATTTGCACATTAAAGCGAAACTTTCCAGGCGAACTGCTCCAGGACTTTGCTGACCGTGGCTACTGCTGGGTGCTGCTGCGAGTATAGCTCATTATACAGAAAATGAAATAAATAAACACATGCCTAAAAGGTAGCATCGAACCTCTGCTTTTTCCTGCACGATTAAGAGCCCGGTGTGCTAACCATTAGGTCACAAAGCGCCCGCCTGCTCCTCTCGCGACAACGCGAAGTAGCTCTTTTAGACGATTGCCGCGTGCATGACACGCGCGCGTGGCAATTTTGCATTTGGCCACAGCTAGACGCTGGAATGAAACGGGCGAAAAAATAGCCGACCTTTTTGTGTCCCACTTCTCCCTGGGTACACACCTCTCCTCGCCATCCTTTTCTCCGCAAACATCAAACATCGCCCTCGTCATCGTGACATGACTCCTTTGACTCCTCACAGCCTCCATCAACTGCTGTTTGCACTTCGGCATAACCTGTAGGTGGTGTGCGTCTCTCCCGGAAGCGTAAGCGACGGTGCCGCAGCGAGTGCACGCAGCGATCTGCTGTCATCTGCCGGCGTTAGTGTTGCGCAGATGCACTTCTCCGAGCTGAACAGGCATTAAACGTCAAGCTAAAGCTGCCTGTTTACAACACTGGTGCGAGTCATACGCCCTCGTTACTTAATTAATCATTATATCTGCAGCTGATTACGCAAGACAAATAATATGTCACCGCAGGGCAGGGGAACCACATATAACATCAGGCTGAGTACAGATGCAGACGCTAAGTAAACATTCTACTAAATCTCCCGATACCTACACTTCCTGAGTAGAACACATATTGCTCGTGCGTGTGTTATCGTGCAAGTAGATTTGCGTCTGCGTACAAGAATTATGTGCAAGAATGTGGCGCGTTTCGTGCCTTTCCTGGCCCTTGCCTGTCCATCCAACTTGGGTGCACTGACTATCTGTGGCTGCTACTAACAATTTCTGATTCACCTCAACCGTCACATTGCTAAGTTATCGATCGACATTGCTCTGGCGGCCATGTTCTACGAGCCCTACGCATCTCGGTACGGAAGCCATTGCGCTTCGCATAGTCCTGGCTGTCTTTATTTACGAAAGTCTCCACACGTGTCTTTCGCATTGCATGCTCACTGCTGACCGAGCATTTGATCTCTCCACAGACCCACTCCATCTCTTTACTTTCACTCCCCAATAGCCGTCCGTGGGGTGAGACGAAGCGCCGAGAGAGGCATTTGAGCACGCCAAGTTTGGATATCCATTATTCCTGCCTCCAACCTTCCCAGCAGATTTTCTTTTTTTCCCTCACTGTTGCGTGTTGTTTCTTCGCGTGAACACGGTCATACAGGAAAGCGTACGACACACGGGCAGAGACAGCGAAGCCGAAGCGTCTGTAATGCACGCCGCGGGAGCTGCTTCACTGCCGAGTTGTGTCGATACCCTCGGCGCACGGGCAGATTGCGACCAGGCGGCGGAGGAAGCTTTCTGATTGCACCATCGCCGATACGCTGCGCGACGCGCTCCGTCGTTGCTCGCGACGGACGCGGCTGATCCGGGCGGCCCCATTAGGAGCCACGAAATCCGATTAGTGGGCGGAGCGCCCGGCTTAGCGTGCGCGACCGCGGTGGAGACCGCGACTCCTGAGCTTCGCGGCCACCTGCATTATGGACGAGGCTCCAAAGTGTCTAGCTGCGGCGGAAAAAAAAAAAAAAAGCGCCGAGCCTTTCCACACGTAAGGCGATACTCCCCTGTCGAGCGAACCGTGGAGTCACGGATGCCGCGGTTTATGGATTGGAGAAAAAAAAAAAAGGAAACAAAGTTCTCAGACGAGAGGATCCCCCCGGCGCACGGAATGGGTCGGTGTTGTGTATATTTACGGACAACACCGGGCGCGCATTTGTTTCTGCCCGTGTACCCCGCATCGGACCACTCTGAACGTCGAACAGATACAGTAAGGGGTAAATCTGGCGCGTTGGGCACTCGCGCGCGCGTTATATATGCAGGCGCTCAGGTGCACCTTATCGGACATCATTGTAGGTGAGCCGTTTGGCTGACGATCCAGGTCGTTCAATGACGTTTTCATGCACACGCGAAATACGGTAGACTGCCAATGCAGCTGTAGTCTTCCACCGTGACACACAGTCACCTCATCTGCGCATGCGCAATCGCAGGGGCAATCGTCTCGATTGGCTTTCTTTCCCTTTATTTTTTTTAAACTCCGCATTACTTCGCACAACAGCCGCGCACGAAATATATACGCTACACAGGTGAAACCTCAAGCGAGGGACTAGTCGGCGGTCTAAATTAAAACCTGCGAGTTCTGGTAATGGAAGTCACACGGAAAAAGGAGTTTGCACCATGCAATTTTACACTGAAACATAAAGTAAACGCGAAAGCTAAAATGTGCAAATGGCCGGAACAAGCGTAAAGGGGAAAATACAGCGCAATGAAATACAAATATACGTTAAAACATTCGCAAATGCCGTTATGTGGTGAATTCAAATAGGAAGAGATGAAAAGTAGTTGAAAAAACGAAACAAAGAACAGTACAAGTCATGCTCATCTGGCTTGGAGTACATTGCTCGTACACGTTAAGCTTAAAGCTAATTGAAGTTCGCATGATTACTTCTTCCGGTTAACGGTAAGCGTGGCGGAACCGCGAAGTCGCTTGCAGCGCGTTTGTGCCTTCGTTAAAAGCCTCGCGTTCCTGCCCGCTGTCGCCGCACACGAAAAGTAGCGAGCAACCTGAACCCTTCCTGTGCATAGACAAAGAAGCCCCTCACTCCTTTTAAGTACGTGCGTTTTCCTTGGATGTAATGCCATGCACCAAATATAAATATTTGTTCCGGCCTAATTTTGTATAAAGCAGTAACGCGTAAAACAATTGGACTGTGCAGAGCTGCAGTGAACGTACTTACCAACTGAGCTACCAAATGAGCTTTTTCTCGAACTCTTTCTTTTATTTGGCACTGTTCTTTAATATGCATTATTATTAACTTGGGCCAATTCGTCACCTCAAGATTTGTTAACGCATCGCGCAATCTTAAACGCAAAACTAACCCCCAAGGCGTTTGAGGCGTGAAGGTTGGTTATCTGTGTGACCGGCCAAAGGAAAATGCGGCACGTTCCATCTGGAAGTTGAACGTTTCGATCAATTCATCTTGTTTAACGTCCTCAAAAATGAAAGAAGGGAGGGAGGGAGGGGGGGGGGGGGCGTGTAAGTCCCAAAGCGACATGCTTGGGCTGTGAGACACCGTTGCGGAGGGCTCGGGATTAATTTCGAACACCTGATTTTTTTTTTAACGTACGTGCACGTAAACCTAAGTATACGAGCGTGTTTGCATTTCGCCTTTATCGAAATGCGGCCGCCGCGGCCGGGAGTAAAATCCGCCACATCGTCCTCAGCAGCAAAACTCTATTGCCACGGTGCCACCATGGTGGGTCTGCTTGGACGTTCGTTTTACAGCTATGGGTATGCAACGTGACAGAGATTAACTCTGAGTACAACACTTGCATCGACTTCGTGTTTATTTATTTATTTATTTATTTATTTTGAGAAAAGCTGCTGGCACCTTGCGTTTCGGACCTCTGTCAATTTTCGTACGTAGAAGTAAAAAAAAAGGGGGGGGGGAAGGGTCGGCAAGGAACAGTTTATTAAGCACGCGCCTCTGTGCAGCTATATTTTTTTTTCGAGTGCCAAGGAACTAAAGGAAGCGCCAAGTGAACTAAACAGCATATTTGGCCGTCGAACAAAAAGAAAGATGGTAGGCGACCCTAACCTTTGACTTAGGTGTCTCTTAGTACAATGTCTCGCACCTCGGCCTTGGTGTCCTTTAGGTTAACTTTAGACGAACGCAACGCACGTCACGAACTCGGAGCTAACTGTTTTCCATTAATTAGCCCGTTAAATGTCATGCCACCATCTTGTGTGTGACGTCATTCGCGACGTCATTACTTCCGCTTTCTATTCCGGGTTTCCAGGAATTTCGCCAATATCGCGCTCACGTGCCGGGGCTCAAAGTCTACGATTGTGTGCTTTGCTGTGCGGTAATCAGTGATTTCTAACTGGTTCTAATTATTCCTGACACTTCAATAACTCAATTTGTAACTAAACTTATGCTCTGATATTGTATATATAATGAAATCCATGAATTTTCTACTGTACTATTGTTTCTTTTTCCTATTTTTTCTGGTATATTTTGAATTTCCTTCCCAATCGTCTCAGGAGGTGAAGCGTAAGTGCTGCGCAAGAAACAAGAGTGTCATTCGATGCTCGTGCCACTAAAAATTGTCCTTTTCTGCGTGTATTTCAAACGCAAATTACGCGCTGCTTGCATTCACAATTGAACTACAGTCGGAGCCTGGCCGTCGCCGCAGCTATCGTCGCGTTATCGAGCCGATCATCATGATTGGCGGGCACCCAAATGCCGGCCAATCAGGAAACGCTCTTACGTACAAGCAGTTTTGTGAATACGGGCCTCGGTCAACGCCTCCTAGATAGCACAAGGCCGGTGCGATTCGATCTGTGACGTCATGCTACCTTGCCCGACTGCTTTAGAATCTGATGGGGACGCTCCCGAGTAAGCCGCGATGATTTTGACGTCACCGCTCTCGTCACGCCGGGCTTGGCCATGGAAATTCCGGTGCAGTTAAAATGACTTCAAGAAGTAGAGTGCTTAGGCCTGCTATCTAGGAAGCGTTGCCTCGGCCCGTATTCTGTAAAGTTGCATTTGAATTTCCATTCTTATTATCATTTGTCACGCCGACTGGCCGATCTCAGCGATAACGGTGGAACGGCGGCCTCAGATCCAATAACGAATGACGTAAAGAATAGAAAATAAAATCAGAGCACTAAAAGAAAGTCGAAGTTTCAGCCGGAAGACGAAGCATTGATAGCGGTAGCAATGTATTACCAGAGCGCTTTAAAGGTAAGATAGAGGACTCTGGTATTAGACATACACGAAGGCTCGTAGTTTGCATTACCCACATAAATTGCAGTGAACATTCGCTTGGTAACTAGATTAACAAACATGGTGTCAGGCGTGCGCAGGCAAACATGAACATACCTAACTCGATAACCACGGACACTCGCTGACGAGTTCGAGAGCGCCGGCAGCGCGGAGAGAATGCTTCCGTCGCGACACGGAAACTTGCGATTGTGCGACCTCCCAACACTTGGCGCGCGTGAACATAGCGAGCGTGAAGCCACCACATACCGTCCATCTCGGGCCGCCCTTAATCGTCGCAGCCGCCGCAGATTGCCTCCAAGATAAGGCGTGCAGCCCGCGTATGCGTTCAGCCGCGAGGACAGTTATGCGCAGCCACGGCCCGGCTGGAGGAGGAGACGCGCACTCAACTGCCCTCTTATCGGATGTTACCGAACTTGGACTTTATACGGAATATCGTGGCGACGCCGAAGCTTCGCCTGTAGTGTCCATATAATCGCTACTGCAGTAGTGTGGGCCCTAACAAATCAATCGGTAATTACAACTGGCATCATGCACTCGGTCGTAACCACATAAGGTCTCTTTTCTTGCTGGCGTGGAAGCCAGGTTTCGCTGTATATCGCTGAAGGTCCTCCGATTTAGCAGTGAGTCCATCCCGAGGGCTTGGATCCTGAGCAAGCATTATTGAGTTTTAGCTCTCGTATAGATATACCGGAATTCAAATAAATATAAGTTTCCAATCCTTTCATATGCTTTCACTGTGTGAGGAGAGACAAAGTATAGATTGTCGAAAGAACAGAATGAATAATGATGCCAACGGCGTGTAAAACATGGACCCCGTTCACCGCGGCCGTCCACTCGCACTTTTAGAGGCAGCCACGAGTGCATGTGGGCACGGACCGAGCCGCGTGCACAGGGAGCCCGCATGAAAGTACCGTTTCCCTACGCGCGTATGATGTCATATACATCACAATCGCCTAGTGCATGAGCTGGTGGTAGAAAACCCGCTCCGCAGTGCGCGCAGTCACGACGACTAGCTGTTAAGCTGACAAATATTGTACCCTCGTCCCGGCTCTGAGCGCCTGGCACTTATGATAGCCATCGGCTTGATAGCGAGACGATCGCAGCGGCGATGGCTAATCGTAGACGATACTTGGCCGTCCACGGTGTAAAGACATGAATAAAGATGTATATTTGAAAAAAAAATGTATTCGCCTAATTCTTTCAAAACAAAACTAACACCCATTGGCAGTCTTACTTTTTACAGCGAAGCTGTATATAGCTAGCCGATTCGTCCATCCATCTGTCACTTGTACGCCGGAAACTCCTCCGGTGCAACCCCAAGCACATGTGCGAAAAGAAAGAGAGAGGCGCGGGATTGTCTGGCCTAGTAGTGACGTCGTTGCTCTCCGTCGCAGCCGTGCGCGCACGCAACAGTTTCTCTCCGGCTCCGAAATGGGTAGGCCACGCGCCATATGTGCTCCTGAGCAGCAGGCAGCTTTCGATCAGCAACGCCGCGAGCAGAACCTGGAACAAGCTCGTCCACGCCGTGCCGATGCTGCAGCCCGGCCACAAGAACAGGCTCGTGCAGCCGAGCGCACGCAGCAACTGTGTACCGAAGATCCGGCAGCCTACCAAGATGTCGTTTAATTAACCGTCGGAATTAACCTAGTGATAAACACCGGGGCCGCACATTTCATCTTCGCTGGTTAACCATCCGCATGGAGTACTTGAGCGGTGATTTTTTTTATATTTCAGTTAACAAAAGATTGATTAATTGAATAAACATTTATTGAAGCGGTTGTTGCATTTGTTCAGGACGGCTTCCTCAGTCGACGAAGCAGTGGTCGTCAGCAGCCCTAGCCACCCTGTTGGTCTACCCGCCGTAGTTGCTGAGTGGCTATGGTGTTAGGCTGCTGAGCACGAGGTCGCGGGATCGAATCCCGGCCACGGCTGCCGCATTTCGATGGGGGCGAAATGCGAAAACACCCGTGTACTTAGATTTAGGTGCTCGTTAAAGAACCCCAGGTGGTCGAAATTTCCGGAGTCCTCCACTACGGCGTGCCTCATAATCAGAAAGTGGTTTTGACACGTAAAACCCCATAATTATTAACCCTGCTGGTCTGCCTCACGGACCGCTGGCGTTGAAAAGAGCACAAGCAACTCTGTCTCAGCGCCACAAGATGACAATCAAATGTATGGTGCCCTATACCTGCTTTTTTAACGTCGCTATTGGAAATGGCAAATGAAACATCAGAGTGCTAAAAGTTACAGCTTGAGTGATATTGTGAACAAGCATTTCGAAGGTCTCGGAAGCAATATACTTTAAAAGAGTTCAATGCTGGGTTAGTTGGTATTTTGGCATCAGAAACATATTGAAATATAGTGCTACGGGACCGCGCAACAGAAAGGATTGGTGTTCGTTTTCCTTTCTGTTGTGCCGTCCCGTTGCGCTTTATTTCAAGATGGTTCGGAAGCAATATTTTTTCTAACTTGTTTGCGAAGTAACTAGCGTATGTAATGCGGTCTTGACTGGTTGCCCGTATGATCTCGTTTCGTTCTTGCGACTTGCCCGGATGTCCTCGCTTGAGTGCCCGGATAACGGCTCTGGCTTTTAGCTGAAGGTCACTTGAAGGTCGCCGACATCGGAAGCTTAAAGCATATCGTGCTTAATAACAACAGTAATCACAGTTGTACAGTCCAAGGCATTATAAGGCTACCAACGCCCATCATATTTCGCCTTCTGTGCAGCGCATTGTGACATTGTGAAGCCGAGACCAAAAAAAAAAAAAGAAATGAAGCGTGTGTTTGACAGTATTCGCAAAGATGACAGGCCCTCCTCCTACACCTCTACCCCCTCACTTCCTAAAAAAAGTGATAGGCAGATAGCACAATGTTATACAAGTATTTCGAATGACGACACGCTAGCTTCAAACGTTTCAAATGGGAACAGTTTACTTAAAATACTCAAGTAGTCATCATCCTATCTCGCCGTGATACCTACATCGTCGTTAGGCATCGTGCCTTGCAAAACTCTGCGTTTCTCCTCCTTCTAGGACCTCTCTGTTCCCGATCTCCTTCCCCATTATGTTTTTGTTTGTTCTTTTCGCATTCTTTTTCTCTCATCTATCGCATTTCTTTCTCCCTCCCCCTGTACAGGGTAGCGAACCGGAGATATTCTCTGGCTAACCTCCCTGTCTTTCCTTTGCCTTTCGTTCTCTCTCCTTCCCCATGCAGAGTAGCATGTAGGAGACCTTACAGAATGCTCTGCATTTCAATAAAGGCCATTCTCTCTCTCTCTCTCTCTCTTTCTCTCTCTCTCAGTGCTCGCTACTTTCCTGTCAAAAATGCTGTGTTGCACTGATAACGCGTACGCCGTTCGGTACCTGGAAGTATAGCGGGCGCGTAGCGTAAATAGGTAACATAGATGACGATTATTGTTATAGGACAACGTAAGTCTCAGAGGGTTCAAACTTTTCTTAGAGTATAGACACTCCAGGAGGCTCCACTTCCATCATCTGACGCTCTCCGTCGCTCTCGCGCTGCACCCGTCTATAGGCTGCATAACGACGTGTTATTTGCGAGACGCGACGCTTCTTGCGTTCCTTCGAGCCATTTGGAAGTACGCTTCTGCGCATCTGTTGGTGCACACACATGCTGTCTCTCCTGATAGATGCACGCAATGTGAACGATCGAGGCCAATAACTCGCTGCATCAAAAGGAGGGCCGCTAGCGTCTGAGCATTAGCAAACTGTCTATCTCAATACCTAGGCGCTGCTCTTCGAGTTGCTGCGCAAAGAAGTTCGCGCTCCACGCGCGGTCACCCGCGGCTACACCGGCCAATGTCCACCCAAATTAAAGATGAACCTTGGATAAACCGCGATACACTGCCGCTCCGTGCCAGGCGATGCAGCGCTTCGCTCGCCAGTGCATGAAGAGTGTCCGGAGAAGGCGGCGCTGCGACGTGCCGCAAAAGGGCTGCAAGCCGCGTCGACCGACGCGCACGAGGCAGACAAATGGCGGCGAGCAGCCAGGCGGGAAATTTGACGGGTCGCGATTGGCCACGCCTCAGTCGCTGCTCCTGGCCCCCCGATCGGCTGCTCCAGCGTAAAAACGTCGTACCCCCCAAGCGCTGGCGCGCGCACTACCACTTTCGCTGTCCCCGGCTCCCGCTTCTCACCCACGGCGCAAAACCCGCTTGTCGCGGGAACGGCACGTGGCTTTATTTTTCTTTTTTATGTTTTGGTTTCTTCCATTCCCGAGCTCGTTCTCCCGTGCAACAGCGCCTGCCGAGGTTCCGTGCGCGATTCTCAGATCGCCATTTGTTAGAACGACAGTTACTGATGCGCGCGTCGTGCAAGCGGACGGCTTCGTTCCCGTTTCTTACACGATACTTGAACTGGCAACGAGTTTTCCTTTGATTGGTGAGCGGGGCGATTCGCGCTGCTTTGTGCGCGCGCTCTTGTGATGTTGTTCGGAGAGCCCGAACTTCGTTAAGGTAGAAGAGTCGAAATGTTCGTCATTTTTATGAGGATGCCACATTGTCTCGTCACTTGCAAAAAAAAAAAAAAGTTGAGAATTACTGAGCTGCAGTTGGCAGTAAGTAAGAAATCGTGGCGCCCCTCCGAAGCCTGGCCATTAATCAAATCGCGGCCACGGGTCGTACCCCGGCCCATCGAGGTTATGGGGTGACGTGTCAATAAAAGATGCGTCGCTCGCCGCAGCCATTCGCGTTATGCCATATGTTTCAGTGATGACTGCCTCGAATGATTAAGGGGATTCGAGACATGACACTTTGCCCTGACCGATCGCATCCGGAGCGATCAATTAATGACCTAACGAGTGACTTTCGCTAATTGAATTTAAATTATCAATGCCAGGCAGTCGATGTCAGTTAGACATTTGGAGCTAATGCCGAGCCCATAATAAATGGGCGTTTCAAACGTATTAAAAGCGCCGGCCTATTAAAAGCACGCTGGCACGAGCAGTCCCGCCTTATTTAGCGCGCGAAACTGAAATCGAGCGCGTCAGCAGCGCGCGTAACTGCACCTTACAATTACGTCACATGGCGAAAGCCACGCCGCGAATGAAAAGCAAGAAAGCCTTGGGGCAACTATTGGTCTCTTCGATTTCGCTGCACTTTCCACACTATAGTTCAGGGAGTGCAGCACTTTCCTCTTCGAATGTATACAGCGCAGCGCGCGCCGCCATGCACCGCGCTCTTCGATTTGACTTGTCTAGAGGCAACTGCTGCACGAGTTCACAGTTCTCCTGTACTCACTATTTTGGAAGTGCAGGCGCCGCGTACAAGCTCTCGACAACGGACGACATGGCGCAGCGCTAGTTCATTCACGTTGCATGGACTCAAACATCTCCCGCTTTGGTGACAACAGTTCCTGTGCAGCGGCAGAAGAATGCGAGGTGTACAAGTTCGATGCTTAAACGGCTGTGAGGGCAGCTTAGTAAAGTCATGTGACGCTTTCGATTGCGTGTGTTTCTCTTGGAACGGGTTCTTTGACGAAATAACAGCATCCACGACCACCATTCCGTATTCAATGACTTACGAGAGACGTTTGACCCAAAGGGCAGTCATCGAAGTCGAAGATATCATTGTAGGTCGCTAGGAGGTGGTGGAGTCCCGCGGCTTGACAGGTCGGAAGGTCATGGGCAGTCATCTTGGTAATTTCGTCAGGGACTGGACTCACCGGGCCGGTTGCGAGAAAGGACGAACAAGTTTCAGAGTCTAATGTCGCGATGTCGCATGCGTCAAGCGCTGACACGTTAGCCACTGAGATGCCTTGCAGGAGAGCTTGGGTCTAGTTGCTGAAGTTGAGGAGCGGGAGCTGCACGTGGTTGTCGACAACAGTCACGAGGATGTGTAGCACAGCAATATTTCAGATCAACAGTACGTCTGCTTGGGGAGGATACTACGTAGTCGCCGTCGGGGACTGGGGATGATTTCGTCAAGGCAACATACGCGGCGGCTTGAAGTGACAACCGAACGTAATCGACAGAGCATAAGCGGTGTGACGGTGAAGGTGGAACATCAGCAAGTTGAGGAATCTCAAGATCAAGGACGCCGGTTGCACAGTCAATGAGAGCGGCATGCGCCGACAAGAAAACGAGTCCGAGAATGACGTCGTTGGGCCATTGCTCGATGACAGTAAATAAAACAGATACATGGTGACCGGCGATCGTGATGCGAGCTATGCACATTCCGATGACCGCGGGACTTCGGCCATCAGTGACGCGAATAATACCAGTAGCGGCAAGGGTATTTTCTTGAAGCGAAGTTGATTACTCATCACGGAGTTTTGTGCCCCAGTATCGACGAGTGCGGGCACAGTTAAGCCGTCAACGTCAACGTCGATCAAGTTTCGTCGTGTCGGCGATACAAGGAGAGAATTTGAGATGGAAGTCGAAGATGCAGCGTCACCTCTAAGAGCTGCATCTCATAGTTTCGCTGTCGCAGGTTTAGCGGCGATGTCGGGCGTCGTCGTGGAGGCGAAAGGGACGACGAACGACGCGCTGGCGGCGAACGGGACTGGTGAACTCGGGGCGACGGGGAGCGGCTGTGCGGCGTGAGGGTGGCATCGACGTTGCACGGCTCAAAAGGCTGGAAGCGGCGATAGCTATCACTGTTGCATGACTGAGTGGGGTGGAGACGGCGGCAGTTGTCGGTGCGGCTATAGCAGTGTCATCCCGGGTGAACGGTGACACCCAGCGGCTGTTGCAATGGCGCGCGAGGTGACCGATACGGCGGCAGTTGAAACAAATTGGCCGATCATCTGCCATCCGCCATTCAGCCGGATTCCGAGAGCGAGGATAGAAGCCTGGGGCGGCGATCTTGGGCGAGGCGGCGACCTGCGGCGAAAGTCATGTGTCCGAGGATGAGCAAAGGTGCAGAGGGCGAAAGCCAAGTTGCCGAGTTCCTCCCGCAGAATGGACTGGACCAAGGAAACGGCCGGCACGTGAAAATCGCCGTGGCCGGTGTTGGGAAGAGCAGGAGCCGTTGCTTCGATTTCCCGACGGACGATTCGTGTAAGTTCCGACTGCGGCGACGACTGCACACGAGGGACCTGTCCGTCTTCGCATGATGACGTCGGAGCCGTGTTCGGTAGCCGAGCGAATGTCCGCGAAATACGCCGGATTTTGGCCTCCTCAAAACGCCGGCATTCTTCAACAATTTCGTCGATGGTCGCACAATTTCGGCACAGTAATAGGTTGAACGCGTCGTCTGCGATACCCTTCAGCACGTGACCAATCTTGTCTGACTCCGTCACGTCACTGTCCACTTAACGGAAAAGAGCCAAGACGACCTGAATGTAGGATATGTGTGGTTCAGTGGATCTCTGAGCGCGGATGGATAGCTCTTTCGTTGCGGCTGCCTTTCCACCCATGGGCTTCCCAAACAAGCCACTAAGTTTTTTTCTTTGAAAGTGTCCCAACTTCCAATCTCCGCGTCGTGGTTGTCGAACCATACCTTTGCCTTTCCTTTGAGATAAAAGAGCACGTTCGGCAGCATCAGCGTTGGGTCCCAACGATTGGTCTCACTGATTCGTTCATAATCGGCAATCCCATCTTCGACGTCAACTTCATCCGTACCGCAGAACGTCCCTGGGTTTTTAGGATGCGCGTAAGGACGATCGTTGACGTTGTTGTCGTGGCCGGTACAGGCGTCGTACTGGCCAGCGCAGGCTTGGTTGTGGTCTCCTCCATCATCATGATAACCCCGACTCGACGACCACTGCGGAGCTCCGGTGTACAGCGCTTCTAGTAGCCCGCACCTGCACCAAATTGTCACGGGGATTCACGAGTACACGGGGAAAAGGCGAAACCGTATAATAAAATATTTACAGGCTGCTGCTACCGCAGAATGGCTGACAGCATCTCACGCGGCGTGTCCCGTCTTCTTTCTCTGCGCCGCGAAAAGGTCCTTTAACGACATGCTCGTACGTGATGCCTCGTAACAATATACACTCTTGAAGCTTTCGGTACACGTCACTCGTGACTTGGTTCTCATTCTCTCCAAATATAGAGTTGCTGCCTCCTTTGGTTCTTTGAAGGAAGTGGAGAAAAAAGTGGTATAAGTGTTTGTATGGAATGATAACGACGTCATGAGGGCAATAGGATAACCACGCTGAAATGACGACGACTACATGACGACGAAGGGATGATTACCTTGGTGCGACGACGACGTGATGATGATGACGGAATAAAGATGGCGGCGGGACGACGGAGAAATAACAACGGTGTGACGACCACAAAGGAAAGGTGGCGGAAGGATGACGACGACTTAACTACACAGGAAGAAGCCCGTTCGTGGTGGAGCTCCCGTCCCTGCTTACGCACATCACCTGCCACCCTGGGCCACCTCGGCTTTCACTACGTTTGATACCGGTGTGCATTAAGCCCAGTAACGGCCAGTCGTGCAAGACACAATGCGTGCCCTAACAGAAATTTCTCGAACGCTGTCGTCGGTTTTATAGCGCAATAATTTTGTCTAATCAGATTGCGTGCACGAAGCGAATAGGGGTGTACATACTGTTACATACATTCTAGAAAGTACGCGAGCACCAGCGATTACGCTGAAAAGTACGATGAGTCATTTATAAATATCTGACGCACTCTACCCATCGAATCAGATTTTGACGACCGACTATTATGCTTGCCGCTAACGTTGTGCTCTGAGTGCTGCTTGTTTTCTGTGTGCCACAGGTTCACCCAATAAAGAGTAAACTTGAACTCATGCCTTTGTCAATGTCCTATTTTGCACCGTCCGGACGTGCTGACAACGTATATCCCCAAATATATCCGCTCAGATACCGACCGACCCAGAAGCACACAGAAGCCAGCAGCAGCACCAGTAGCCAAGCTAAACCCGGAAGGTTAGGCAAAGAAAGCGTGTCTTCAAAAAAGCGGGCTAAAAAGCAAGGAGGGCGACGAAATAGCCGTGTCTCACCTCCCACACTTTCAAGAGCTGGGAACACTGCCTCCTCAATGAATTAAGTTGCCTCATTATTTTCGACAGGCGATAGCTACACGCCTATCTGCGAATGTTTATTCCAAGCGACACCGAACGAAATTGTGCACGACTTACGGCGCACAATATTACGCTTCTGCCGAAACTACAAAATAAAACATAAAAAGACCGCCCAAGCACTCCCTACAGATCGCTAACCAGCGAAGCTGAAACGCGCGTCCCCGGTGTTTATCACTGGGTCAATCCCGACGGTTCATTGAATGACGGGTTGGCAGGCTGCCAGATCCTCGGCACGCAGTTGCTGCTTGAGATCGGCTGCACGATCCTGTTCTTGTTCCCGGGCTGCTGCATCGGCATGGCGTAGATGAGCTCGTTTCTGGTTCTACTCGTGGCGTTGCTGATCGAAAGCTGCCTGCACCTCAGGAGTAACCCGCCGTGGTTGCTCAGTGGCTATTGTGTTGGGCTGCTGAACACGAGGTCGCGGGATCGAATCCCTGGCACGGCGGCCGCATTTCGATGGAGGCGAAAACACCCGTGTACTTAGATTTAGGTGCATGTTAAAGAACCCCAGGCGGTCAAAATTTCTGGAGTCCTCCACTACGGCGTGCCTCATAATCAGAAAGTGGTTTTGGCATGTAAAACCCCGTAATTTCACCTAAGGAGTACGTATGACGCGTGGCGTATACCCCTTTCGGAGCCGGGGAAAAACTGCTGCGCGCGCGCTCGGCTGCGATGGAGAGCAGCGACATCACTACTGGCGATGATGATAGTGATCTAAAGAAAGGAAGGACGCTTAATTCTGCAACTACTGGCGCAGCTAATCGCGCACCTCTCTTTTTCTCTCTCTAGTTTTTTTTTTTTTTTTTTTTGCTCATGCGCATAGGGTTACGCCTAGTTACGCCGGAGGAGTTTTCGGCGAACAGGCGACCGACAGACGGAGGGACGAATCGGCAAGACATATACAGCTTCACTGTAAAAATTCACCTGGAGTTAATGAATGATTGGATAACGCCAAGTTCTGCAACTGCTATATAAGCTGGCACCGTGTTGAAAAAACTTAAATGAAGGCAATGCTACAAAGCGAAAGGCAGGATAGGAAAGCAATAAAAAAAAGCCATGTCTCACCACTTCTTTACTATTGGAGAGTGGCACTTTCAGGAAGGAAAGACTATATGCCGAGTGTGCAGAATATTCCAGCTATCGTGTACATAAATTAGAGACAACAATACCAGAAAGAAGAACACGGATTAATCTATGCGAGTAAGACCAAGTCGACATTGTTCAGCGTCTTGTTGAGAAACCGCCAATAACTTTTTAGTTACTGATAATAAATGAGTAAATAAAAGCAACTAACTGACTTTTCAGTGATTCTTTTAATTATCAATGTGCTAATTAGGGCGTTGTAGAGAGTCATAATAAACGTAAATATGTTTCCAGCCAGGCACACGTCACGTGTTTATTTTTTTTCTTGTAGTTAGGGAAAGGCCGCGAAGTGCTAAAAATCCTATGTGACTGTATGCGGCCCCGCGGGAACGGAATAGCAGCGCCATCGCAAAGCCTGAGTGGGAAAGAAAGCTGGTCATCGGTCACTGCACCGATCGTGTCCTTTCCACGATGGGCGAACAGCTCCCTGCGATTATTGGGCGTCGAGGCGGAGGAAATGCGCTGCCCTAAACGGCGATCCTGATGTAACCTCAGTCTGTCTGATAGCGATGCTATTGCGTGCGCACTAGAGTCATTGCTGGTGCGCACGGGTGAGTAATTACATCGCATTTTTCATACGTCACTGCCTTTCTCTATTTGCCGGAAAACGTAAGCACAGCATGGTGTACCTCGTTGGAAACATCTCATTTTGGCCTCTCTTATTTACTGTTCTGTACACCCACCTAATTGACATCTTGACAACTAGACGAAGTTAGATAGTTAATCTCAATAAACACTTGAATGACAGGCATTAAAGCTACTTGCGGTTTCTCCACACGCTCTTAACAACGTGCACTTGGTTTTGTTCATCTAGAGTGATCCGTGCTTTCTTTTTTAACTCGGTGCATGTTGCGAATGGGGGTTCAAAGACGTAGAATTTACTTTGCCTCGTGGAGGAGTGAGTGAACGTGAGCCTGCGTCCGATATTCAGGACGTTTTACAAACATGTTTCTATTTACATATGCACAAGAAAATGCAAAGTAATACAGAAAAGTTGATGACGAAGTTGTAGTCGCCGCTCACTCCCGCCGCCCGTTGCTCCAGCAAGTGATACCCATTGTCAAGCAATATAAACACCTTGGCGTATACATCAACGAAGGAAATAGTTACTCAAGCACCCAACAAGATAATCTGAAAATAAAAGGAAAGCGGAATGCAGCAATAATGAGACAAAGGGCACTGTGGGACCACAATAAATATGAGGTGCTGAGTGGAATCAAACAGTCATGGTGCCCGCGCTGACTTTCGCAAATTCCGTGCGCAAAATCGGATATATAGTCGGGGCTAGAAGTCAACCAAATATTGGTGGACCGGTTGGCAGTGAGAGCCCACCGCAAAACCACGAATGAGGCAAAGCAAGGGCACATGGAGTGGGCCTCGTTTGACGTCACGGAAGCGCAGAGCACAATTTGTTTTTGAAGAAAGACTCGGAAACATGGATCAAAATTATTGGGCGGCTGAAGTGTACAAGTATTACAAACACAGCCAAAAACAAGCGAAAAAGAACGTCAATTTCCTGGCTCCCCCCCCCCCTCCCCTTTCTACGAAAAAAATTGGAAAGAAAAAAGTGTGGTGCTATCAACTTCAATTTTTTTTTCACAGCGATATGCAACAAATATGAACAGGCTGTCGATGTATCTGATTAATTTGACCATAAATGCAAGATTAAGCGAACTTGCCGCAGTCAGCGTGGCATTAAATCAGATTTTCTACAGCCACAGAGCAAATGTTTTCACACAGAAAACACGCAAGACGATGCTCGCGCACTGACTATTCCAGGCCGGTACCACCACTGCTTGGTTTGAGGACTTCTTATGTGGAAGAGGAACTTTCTCTGTATGTAGCGCGAAATACGGTTTAAATTTGACGTTGTTCTTTCGGGAAGGTGAAAGCGTTGTCCAATTTTGGAGGGTAAAAAAAAATTAAATTCTGGGGTTTTACGTGCCAAAACCACGATCTCATTATGAGCCACGCCGTAGTGGGGGACATCGGGTTATTTTTGACCACCTGGGGTTCTTTAACGTGCACTTGAATCTAAGTACAGACGTGGTTTTACATTTCGCGCCCATCCAAACACGGCCGCCGTGGCCTGGATTTGATCCCGCGATCTCGCGCTGAGCGGGGCAACACCAAAGCCACTAAGCAAACAGGGTTGGTCAATTTTCGAGGTGCCCAAGAGCAAGAAATGCAGGGAATAAAGATTTCCTTGGAATATTTCGTTTGTGTGTGTGTGTGCGCCCGCGTTTTCGGCCATTCGCTTGCCTCGTTCTCTGGCGCCTCGCCTGACGGCTGGGGAGCGCCTTCGTCCCCGCGGGACGCTGCGTGTCACTTGTCGAGGTGCGTGCGCCGTGTCCGTCTAGCCGCCTCACCAGAGCTTCGCTGTTGAACGACGTGGGCTCGGCATGGTTTTGAAGCGAATGGTCGGAGGAGCTTGTGGCCTCCATGGAGTAAACGGCCGGAGAAGGAAGCGCAGGAGCGCAGCCGTCGTCATGCTGTCGCGCGGTCTACCAAAACTCTTCGAGGATAATTTCCCGCGGCATCATCAAACACGTACCGTTATCGACGTCAGCTGTACATACTCCGCGGGCATCTTTAGTGCGTTCATCTGATTTCTGCGGTCTGCATTAGTTATACGCTTACTTTGGCAATCACGTACCAATATGCTTTCCGTTACAATTTCTTATTCTAGAAAGTAGAGTGCTCGCGCTTCGTTGAATATTTATTGAGCCGATACCAAACGAAAAGCTGAAAGACTTAGCTCGTATAATACCAGTTGCGCCAGATTTCGCTTCACTGTTTCGCATTTTAAGCGAGAGGCCTTTTCTTTTTTTTGGCGACAACATTGTCGAACTGAAACAAGTAAATGTATAAATTCGAGCCGGCTCTTCCTGCCACGGTGCATCTCGTTTAAAACAACAGGGCTTGATCATCAACAGCCACACATTTGTTTCAGTTTCATTAAATAAGAAAAAAAAACGAATCTGCACGTTTGTATGTATAGTGTGATGAGTTTTGGCTAATTTAATGTGTAACAATTTCAAATCAATAATTAAAATCAATAGAAACACTATAACAAAACAACTATCTAAACTGCAAGATAACAAGTTTCTATATACTTAGTAAAGCTACACAAGCTCGGTTTCAAAGGGGTAGTGTCTGCAGAAGTCGCGTTAACGAGACGATAAGTGCTAATTCAAAGAAAAGCAATTAGGGCACAGCTCAAGGAGCTTACTACGAATTGATTTAGATAAAATTGACTTGTAGATACAGGCTCTTCATGAAGGTCCTCGCGTTGCAGAGCACGCGCTTCGAAAGGCTGCTCGCTCGCTCGAGATGGCCAAGACCCTTTGTGCAAAGCAGGCTCGGGCAACACTGTGCGCACCATCAAAACTGTTGTCTGAGCGAGAAGCCAAGAGCCAAAGCCGAGGGCGGATGAGGCGAGAAGAAGAAAATACCGCAGCGGTGGCTATAGAACTACCGTTGCGGGCTGGCGGCAGCTTGGCGGAGGAAGATGGCGCCAACTTCCGCCACCAGTGTCGACCGATCAAAAATCAGGCGCTCTCAACTTCAGTTGACATCGACGTCAAACAAAGCGTACTTGGTGTGATACGCTCATGAACCATGTGTGTGTGTGTGTACGCGTGAAGTGTGGTTTTCAAGGCATACACGTTACTATTAAAGTCCAGCAGTTTATAAAAAGAAATGATTTTAGTAGCAGTGGTTGATTAGACAGGCTAGCTGATATATAGAGATATTTACATGCGGTACATCATACATGCATCGTTTGTGTAAATTTTCATTGGAGATACATAGTGTCGTGTTGGACTCGGAGTGTTTGTCATGCGTTTGTTTCTTCTAGTTCAACAGCGGAAAAAGCGCGCCAAGCGTTTAAACCCCCTGGCTTGCCTGCGAGAGAGGGTGTTCTATGCCGCTTATCAAATTAAATTATGGGGTTTTACGTGCCAAAACCACTTTCTGATTATGAGGCACGCCGCTGTGGATGACTCCGGAAATTTCGACCACCTGGGGTTCTTTAACGTGCACCTAAATCTAAGT